>NC_134265.1:18096065-18396065 GCF_031893055.1 Leptodactylus fuscus
ATCTCCTATCTATCTATCTATCTATCTATCTATCTCCTATCTATCTATCTATCTCCTATCCATCTATCTCCTATCTATCTATCTATCTATCTATCTATCTATCTATCTATCTCCTATCTATCTATCTATCTATCTATCTCCTATCTATCTATCTATCTATCTATCTATCTATCCATCTATCTCCTATCTATCTATCTATCTATCTATCTATCTATCTATCTATCTCCTATCTATCTATATATCTATATATCTATCCATCTATCTCCTATCTATCTATCTATCTATCTATCTATCTATCTGTCTGTCTGTCTATCTATCTATCTATCTATCTCCTATCTATCTATCCATCTATCTCCTATCTATCTCCTATCTATCTATCTATCTATCTATCTATCTATCTATCTATCTATCTATCCATCTATCTCCTATCTATCTATCTATCTATCTATCTATCTATCTATCTATCTCCTATCTATCTATCTATCTATCTATCTATCTATCTATCTCCTCTTTCTATCTTCTTATTAGCTATCTATTATTTATTATCTACCCATTTATCTCATATATAAAGTTAGTCAGACAGGATACTATGTCTCACCTTTTGGTGTACACACTGTTCAGGGACTTATTAGACCCAGCATTGATCTATAGAGAAGCACCTTCCAAGAGGTGGCGCTAGAGAAAGGTCTCCCTTTCTACTAAGGAGGACTTATTTGCATATTTCTAATGTTGGACATGTGCCAAAAGTCTGAGCAGAGGGGAAGGAGGACAAAACTCCTCTGATTGTAAAACACAGCGAGGCATGACCCAAGTATTCTCAGGGGGAAGTTTTAAGTATATAGGAAAAAGAGGTGTATATATATAAAAAAAAAACAAAACAAGATTTGTTTGCTATACATATGTATGCTATACATGTTTGCGTTTTATGCTCTCCACCGCGAAACCGTTTTTTTAAAAAAAATCGGACACATAGTCGGACATGCAGTACGCTCACCGGCGCTTACAGCCGGACCCGGTCTGACAGCTTTCCGTCTTCTGCATGCAGAAGACGGAAACCACAGAATGGAGACCCGAATGCTGGTATGAACCTAGCTTTAACCTAATACTTGGTAGCACAACCTTTAGACACAATAACTGCGCACAACCGCTTCCGCTAACCAGCAATGAGTTTCTTACAAGGCTCTGCTGGAATCTTAGACCCTTCTTCTTTGGCAAACTGCTCCAGGCCCCCCCTGAGATGTGAAGGGGGCCTTCTCCAAACTGCCACCAGGAGATCTCCCCCCTCCCCCACAGGTGTTCTATGGGATTCAGGGCTGGACTCATTGCTGCCACTTTACAAGTCTCCAGGGCTTTCTCTCACCACCATTTTCTAGTGCTGACCTGAAGTGTGTTTTGGGTCCTTGTCCTGCTGGAAGAGCCCTGACCTCTGAGGGAGACCCCGCTTTCTCACACTGGGCCCTACATGATGCTGCACAATGTGTTGGTCGTCTTCAGACTTCATAATGCCATGCACACGGTCAAGCAGTCCAGTGCCAGAGGCAGCAAAGCCACCCCAAAACATCAGGGAACCTCCGCCATGTCTGACTGTAGGGGGCGTCTTCTTCTCTTTGAAGGCCTCTTTTTTCCCTGTAATCTCTATGTTGAGGCCTTTTCCTACTTTTGTCTCCTCTGACCAGAGAACATTCTTCCAGAACGGTTTTGGCTTTCTCAGGTAAGTTTTGGCAAACTCCAGCCTGGCTTTTTTCTGTCTCTGGGTAAGAAGTGGGGTCTTCCTGGGTCTCCTACCATACAGTCCCTTCTCATTCAGACGCTGACGCTGGATAGTACGGGGTGACGCTGTTGTACCCTCGGACTGCAGGGCAGCTTGGACTTGTTTGGATGTTAGTCGAGGTTCTTTATCCACCATCCGCACAATCTTGCGGTGAAATCTCTCGTCAATGTTTCTTTTCCGTCCTCATCTAGGGAGGTTAGCCACAGGACCATGGGCTTTACACTTCTTGATGACACTGCGCACGGTAGACACAGGAACATTCAGGTCTTTGGAGATGGACTTGTAGCCTTGAGATTGCTCATGCTTCCTCACAATTTTGCTTCTCAAGTCCTCAGACAGTTCTTTGGTCTTCTTTCTTTTCTCCATGCTCAATGTGGTCACACAAGGACACAGGACAGAGGTGGAGTCAACTTTAATCCATTTCAACTGGCTGCAAGTGTGATTTAGTTATTGCCACCACCTGTTAGGTGCCTCAGGTAAGTAACAGGTGCTGTTAATTACACAAATTACTGAAGCATCACATGATTTTTCAAACAGTGCCAATACTTTTGTCCACCCTTTTTTATGTTTGGTGTGGAATTATATCCAATTTTGCTTTTCGACAATTCTTTTTGTGGTTTTCCATTGAAGACAAATTAAATGAAGATAATACCAAAGAATTTGTGATTGCAATCATTATCTGGAAGAAACTGAGTATTATCTGACAGAATTGCAGGGGTGCCAATATTTTTGGCCAACACTGTATGTACTCGGTGAGAGTACCAGCAGAATAGTGAGCGCAGCTCTGGAGTATAATACAGGATAAGTAATGTAATGTATGTACACAGTGACTGTACCAGCAGAATAGTGAGCGCAGCTCTGGAGTATAATACAGGATAAGTAATGTAATGTATGTACACAGTGACTGTACCAGCAGAATAGTGAGCGCAGCTCTGGGGTATAATACAGGATAAGTAATGTAATGTATGTACACAGTGACTGTACCAGCAGAATAGTGAGCGCAGCTCTGGGGTATAATACAGGATAAGTAATGTAATGTATGTACACAGTGACTGTACCAGCAGAATAGTGAGCGCAGCTCTGGAGTATAATACAGGATAAGTAATGTATGTACACAGTGACTGCACCAGCAGAATAGTGAGCGCAGCTCTGGAGTATAATACATTACATAAATAGATAGATAGATAGATAGATAGATAGATGATAGATAGATAGATAGATAGATAGATAGATAGATAGATAGATAGATAGATAGATAGATAGGAGATAGATAGATGATAGATGGAAATTCCTATGTCCTATAGAATCTTCCTTTCTTGCCATCCCCCGGTAATTCTCCTCTTATATTCTGGTGTCCTCAGTATTTCTGTACATTGACTTTTCCCGAATCCTGCAGGAAGTTCCAGAGCTTGTCCTATGAGGTCTGTATGTAAATCCTACACAGCTGGGGATCCTCTCCCAGTCACAATGGCCGCTGTATACAATATCCAGGACAGTGACGTACCCTGAGGTCAGTGCAGAAGAGATGCCACCCTTGTACCATGCCTGCATGCATCCACTGCATGGTTTTAGAGCCTGACTTCACCCAGTAGATATTCCGAAACTCTAAAGAGGTCCTAGATGTTCAGGAGCCAATAAGAGGAGGGCTGGATGAGTAGTCACACCCAGGGAGCCTATAAATCCATTCCCCCTGCTTCTTGTCTTGGCAAATATTCCCTTTCATGTGTGGAGTGCAGCACATCTGCCCTCCAGCTTGTGAGTGCATTGTGCAGGTAGAGCCCAGGACCATGCAGGATTAGGAGGCTGCTCTTCTTCTTCTTCTCCCTCTTCTTCTTTTTTTCTTCTTCTTCAACCTGGAAGGAGTTTGCCTTGCAGAAGTCATCCATCTCTACACATTCCACTTGGATCTTACCCTGGAGAAAGTCTTGCTTTGTACCAGTCTAGAGTCCTTGTGGAGTCCAGGCTCAGCTGTTTGCCCCCCTTTGTGGTGGTCTCTGGGCCAGCTGCTGTCACAGGAGCCCCCATGTCTTCATTTGACTCCCCACAGTTGCTGATGGTGTGTGATCCTTGGATTCCTCAGCAGGATTGTAGCATCCACATCTACCCTGTGCAGAATTGCTGCTGTGCTGTGTCCTGCTGATCCCTGGAGGACAGAGCAGCTGTTTTATTTTAGGGACAGGTCTGGTACATTGCCCACCTGCCCAGCATTGTCATCTGGTGGTCTTTGCGCTCTCTCAGGACAAGTTGTCAGGATCCCTGGACTCCCAGCAGGTCACTCATCCTCAGGAGGTCGGATTAATGTCCATCTTAGGGATAGAGAGGCCAAACAAACGGTAGGTGACTTGTGGAAGTCAATAGTAACCTTACCCCTGTACACCCAGCCATCAACTAACAGGCAGCAATGTATACAGAAGTGCGCTGCAACAATGTATCACAGCCAACAATGTATCACAACTCTGCAAGCAACTGTGTATCCAAAACTTACACATATACAGGGGAAACAAATCTACATCAAGTACTAACATGCTACAATGTATCAATGAACTAACATGTAAGCAGTGTAACAATGTATCAAGTACTAACATGTAACAATGTAGCAAATACTCATATATGCTAAAGCTAACATGAAACAGTGTATCGGATGTGAACAAGTGGCTTGTCACAATGTTACAGATACTAACATGGACCTGCCATAAAATGTAACAATGTAACAAATATTAAAGTAACAATCCTAACATGTAATACAGTATCAAATGGTCACATATAAAAGCCTTGACATGTAGTAATGTATCAAATACATGTAACTACCCTAACATGTATCAAAACTAACATGTAACTACCCTAACATGTATCACATGCTAACATGTAAATACCCTAACATGTATCACATACTAACATGTAACTACCCTAACATGTATCACATACTCATATGTACCAAGCCTGACATGAAATAGTGCCCCAGATGTGAACAAGTAGCGAGTAACAATGTAGCAAAAACTCATTTGTACCAAACCTGGCATCAGATAGGAACAAGTAACATGTAACAATGTATCAAATGCTAAATGTAACAATCCTAATATAGTATCACATACTCACTTGTAAACATCATGACATGTAGTAGAGTATCAAATACTAACAAACAACTACTATAACATGTAACAATGTATCAAGTACTAAATGTAACAAACATGTAATATAATATCACGTACACACTTGTAAAAGCCATGACATGTAACAAGGTATCAAATACTAGCAAGTAACAATGTATGATATACTGATATATTACAAGACTAACATGTAACAGTGTATGATATACTCATATATTACAAGACTAACATGTAACAGTGTATGATATACTCATATAATACAAGACTAACATGTAACAGTGTATGATATACTCATATAATACAAGACTAACATGTAACAGTGTATGATATACTCATATATTACAAGTGTAACATGTAACAATGTATCATATACTCATATATTACAAGACTAACATGTAACAATGTATCAGATACTCATATATTACAAGACTAACATGTAACAATGTATCAGATACTCATATATTACGAGTATAACATGTAACCATGTATCATATATTCACTTTTCACAAGCCTAGTGTGAAACAATGTGTCACATACTTACTTGTAGCAAGTCTAACATGAAACAGTATCAAATCCTCACATGCAATACCCTTAAGGTAAGAATGTATCAACTACTCACTTGTAACAAAGTATCAAATACTATCATGTAATGGTGTAAAAATGCAGAAACCTACAAAACAAAGTCTTAAATCAGAAACACTTTATTATATCGCTTTAGTGCATCCCCCTCCCTCCTAACAATAGTAGATAAGTAAGTAATGACACATAATAAGATACATTGTAGCAGTGATGTGGATTAGGCACAGTACACACTGTACAGGAAACAATCTGGAAGTAAAATGACAAGATCCAGGATAGTCAAAGAGAAGAATAATGGGGAGGCGATGTGTCCTTATATAGAGGATCGGCACTAGGAGTCCCAGCAGAAAAACTCCATTGAGCAGATGTAGCAGAGCTTGGTTTGTCATGTGCTAGAAAAACTATGTTATGTAATGTAACCCTGATCTATACATGTGAATATAACCTAATGTAACCCTGATCTATACATGTGAATATAACCTAATGTAACCCTGATCTATACATGTGAATATAACCTAATGTAACCCTGATCTATACATGTGAATATATATGTGTGATGTTCAGTTCTGACTTTTTCTGGATTTCATCCAGTTTTGTTCTCATCTATTAATCCCAGAGATCTTCTGTCTATAGAGCAGTGATCTGTGCGGCGTGTATAGTAGTGATCTCCTCCATCCATCTGCCATACTGACAGCCCAGTGTAATGTGTAAGACCCCCAGCACATCACTAGGAGACAAACTCCGCTCTGCTACACGTCTACTTAGCGTTTTACATTCGCCATTTACTATTTGAGACCCATTACGGTTTATTTGCCGTCAGTTTTTGCCATCCGTTTCTTAATTGCTGCCAAACAAAGTCTTTTTTTAAAAAAAAAAAATTTGCAGCTTTGCCACAATTATGGATGTTATCGTAACAAAAATAACTAATGTGAATAGACCCCTAAGCCAGGGTCATGACCTGCGACTATCTGCTCTGGAGTCTAGTCATTGTCCATTAGGAGTAATTGATTCTAATGAAAAACACATCGATAGGGGGTTTACCCCGAGACCTCCCCCTCCCCAGTAATACCCCTGGGATCAGCCAAAAAAATATAAAACCTAAAAGATGGAAGAATTCCTCAGTATGTAGTGATAGAATCTGATCAGGGTAGTAGTGTCATAGTCAGTGCTCTGTGCTGCCCTCTAGTGGGCACTATCTGGAATTACACTCATCCTATAGTAGCATTATATAGAGCTACCTAATATAGTCTAGCAAGTTGTGCCCCCCAACCCTTTAGTATACAACCCCCCAATCCTTTAGTATACAGCCCCCAACCCTTTAGTATACAACCCCCCAATCCTTTAGTATACAGCCCCCAACCCTTTAGTATACAGCCCCCAACTCTTTAGTATACAGCCCTCAATCCTTTAGTATACAGCCCCCAATCCTTTAGTATAAAGCCCACAACCCTTTAGTATAAAGCCCCCAACCCTTTAGTATACAGCCCCCAACCTTTTAATGTAAAGCCCCCAACCCTTTAATATAAACCCCCAACCCTTTAGTATAAAGCCTCCAATCCTTTAGTATACAGCCCCCAACCCTTTAGTATAAAGCCCCCAACCCTTTAGTATACAGACCACAACCCTTTAGTATAAAGCCCCCAACCCTTTAATATAAAGCCCCCAACCCTTTAGTATAAAGCCCCCAACCTTTTAGTATAAAGCCCCCAATCCTTTAGTATAAAGCCCCCAACCCTTTAATATAAAGCCCCCAATCCTTTAATATAAAGCCCCCAACCCTTTGGTATAAAGCCCCCAACCCTCAGGTATACACAGCCCCCAACCCTTTAATATAAAGCCCCCAACCCTTTAGTATACAGCCCCCAACCCTTTAGTATAAAGCCCCCAACCCTTTAGTATAAAGCCCCCAACCCTTTAGTATAGAGCCACCAACCCTTTAGTATACAGCCCCCAACCCTTTAGTATAGAGCCCCCAACCCTTTAATATAAAGCCCCCAACCCTTTAGTATAGAGCCACCAACCCTTTAGTATACAGCCCCCAATCCTTTAGTATACAGCCCCCAACCCTTTAGTATAAAGCCCCCAACCCTTTAGTATACAGCTCTCAACCGTTTAGTATAAAGCCCCCAACCCTTTAGTATACAGCTCTCAACCGTTTAGTATAAAGCCCCCAACCCTTTAGTATAAAGCCACCAACCCTTTAGTATACAGCTCTCAACCGTTTAGTATAAAGCCCCCAACCCTTTAGTATAAAGCCCCCAACCTTTTAGTATAAAGCCCCCAACCCTTTAGTATAGAGCCCCCAACCCTTTAGTATAAAGCCCCCAAGACAGTGCTGTGGCTGCCCTATTAATACACGGCGCTATAAGGACAAGTTCACATACAGCAGATCTGTTGCAGAAAGTTTTGTGCACGTGACCTATATGGGGATGAGGTTTACAGAATGAAATGCACATGTTGCTCCTGTATGGATCAGAAATACATGCAATAAATCTGTCATGTGTGAACATACCCTACGGCTGAGGCCACACACTGTGGATAGCTGCAGTTTTTTTCTTGCACATTTTGTTGCCCGTTTTGAGCCAAAGCCAAGAGTGGATTTATAAGGAATGGGATATATAACGGAAGTTCTTATACTGATCCCTTCTGCTAAATCCACTTCTGACTTTGGTTAAAAAAACTACAGCAAAATCTGCAACCGAAAGAAGCGGCTTTTCTGCAAGATGTGGCCTCAGCCGTAGAGAGGGTTAGCCTGGGTACAGATATTGCCCATATCTAAACCAAAGCCCCATTGGTGATCAGCCGATCGCCTCCAGATCTGGCAAGAGAGGCCATAAGCTGTAGGTGATGGACCTTGTTTCCTATAGTGGCCACTAGTGGAGTAATGTGGTATTACATGGTGTCCATTCATATAAATAGGAAACCATGTACTAGTGCTGTGCTGCAGCTCTCCACTCTGAGGACCCCCTATAGGACAATCATAGAGCATATGGAGAGGAATCAATAGGAGTCATGTATCTAATGCAGAGGATCCTCCAGAGCTGCAATCTACAGCAGCCCTCTGCTCTGGGTAATAGAGGGTGGTCTGGTGCAGGGAAATACATGGAAGGGGTTATCTGAAGCAGAAGCCCCCTTAAACTATCTATGACATTTGTCATTGCAGTTTGATGACTACAAGGGTTCTTACCCAGCTTTCCCATACTCCTGAAAGGCTAATTTGGCCCAGTTCACATCTGCGCATGGGTTCCCGAATGGAAACCTAATTCGCATAAAAAAGTGGTTACCTTAGGAAACTTGTGGACCCCATTGACTAAAATGGGGGTCCATGTAGTTCCTGCACAAAAAATACGGAGAAAAAAAATCCTGCTTGCAACGCTTTTCTCTCCGTATTTTTCATGCGTAAAAGGGAACGGAATGGCCCAAACGCAGATGTGAACTGGACCTTAGTCTTTTCATTTAACTAGGCAGGTTGGCCATTAAGGATGGTAAGAAAACTGGATGATAATAAACTTATAGTGGCCATCACCCAACTTTCCAAGAAACAGATATGACACAGGAGGAGGACCCTGGAATGTGTATATCGATACTGTGCGTTATAGGGAGCGTTTTATTACATCAGGTAGCGGCACCGCCTATTTTGCTCTCTCGGTTGTAATCTCATATACGGATATTAGAAGGTCCACCACCAAACGGTGCAGCGCAGCGCCAGGCGGAGGCAGCACAAGTGGCTTTCATTAAAGTATAGTGTTTCAAAACACAACAATATCCACAGCCGCTCCCTCCTGAGCGCACACATGTGCCGCGCCATAAACTGACACAGATCTGGGGATAAGACAAGAATATCAGAGAGAAGCGAAAAAAACAGCGCAATACTATCAGATAAGGCAGGTCAGGGGGATGTAGCAGACGGATCTGACAACTGAGAGCTTTAGGGCTGCGTCACTGACATAGATTGTATAAAAGGTATCAAATAATGGAAGTAAATAGTGCAAAATGTATCAAAAAGTATCAAATAATGGAAGTAAATGGTGCAAAATGTAGCAAAAAGTATCAAATAGTGGAGGTAAATGGTGCAAAATGTATCGAAAACTATCAAATAATGGAGGTAAATGGGGCAAAATGTAATAGAAAAGAAAAGGAAAATGTATCAAGATACTTTAAACTGTATCAAAATGTTTCAAAATGTATCGAAGTGGTGCCATGTTGCCATCAATATTGACCCTGCACATGACACACACAGCACTGCTACATCTGTATGATGTATATAGAGGACCAAAGCTGCTATACTGATACATCACTTCTTAGACTCTCTGGATGACCAATATGGCCGCTTTGCACCTTTTATCATCATGTAACTACTATAGAAAAGACTTGTCATTAAAGGGGTTGTCCAGGATTAGACACAACTTGGCTACTTTCTTCCAGAAACAGCGCCACACCTGTCTATAGGTGGTGTCTGGTACTACATCTCAGCTTCATTTTAATATACGTGTCCAAATGAGATGTATCTCAGCTTCATGTGACAGTCAGCTCTGCTACATCGGTATATGCATATGTGGTGTATAAGGAGTGTTAGCATTCATACTTCTTGCTCGGGGTTTATGCTTCCTGTGATATCTTTGATCTCGAGGACTTATAAGGTGGAGGAGGCTCCAATCTGTATTATATGAAGATATGGAGCGTCTTACGGCTCTGCTATATGATAATCTACTTGTACAGGGTCTACAACTCTCCTAGGCAGGGGTGTAGTCCTAGGGGGGCAGAGGCAACAGTTGTACCTGGGTCCTAGTGCCTAGAGGGGCCCAAGGATCCTATACCCACACCCCGTGTGTTCGTTGGCATAAAATCTTCACCCTTCTGTCCCATAAGACCTGTTGTGCTGCATTAGCTGGCACTAGGTGGAAGCCCCATATTGAGCCCCCCTGTTCCATGGTGGGCACTACACCCTCCCCACTGTACCCTGCACAGTTGGCATTGTCTAGTTGTCTTCCAGCGTGGCACAGGTTAAATTGAGATTGAGTTACGCTCCCTGTAGAAGGGGAAGTAAGGCTTGCAGTTTGTGTATGGAGGGCGCTGAGGTCAGTAGCTTTGGGGTCTTGCTTTGGCAGGGCTCATTTGTCTCCCCGCTGTCCCTGCTGTCATCCTGCAGCCGCTCTGTTTGATCTCTGCTACATGTTGGGGATGGTGACAATGTATCATTAGCTGGGGCCGGCCCGCGCCCCCCTGGTCATTAGTCTCACTCTACTTTAGTAGCTACAGGGGTCCTGTCCATCAGCTGGGGGTCCTGTGCATCAGTCAGGGGTCCTGTCTATATGCTGGGGGTCCTGTCCATAAGTCAGGGGTCCTGTTCATTGGTAGGGGGTCTGGCCCATCACTCAGGGTACAGTGTATCAGTTGCAGTCCTGTCCATCAGTCAGGGGTCCTGTTCATTAGTTAGGGATGCTATCTATTAGTCGTAAGGCCTATTAGTTGGGGCTCCTGTGCATTAGTTGGGGGTCATGTTCATCAGTCAGAGGTCCAATCTATGGGTTTGGGTTCTTGTCCATTAGTCAGAGGTCTTATCTATCGGCTGGGGGTCCTGTCTATCAATCTGGGGTCTTGTTCTTTAGTCAGGGGTTCTCTCTATCATATGTAGATCCTGTCAATCAGTCAGGGTCCTGACTATAAGTTGGGGGTCATCTTCATCAGTTAGGGGTCCTGTCCAAAGAGCAGTGGTTCGGTCCATCAGTTGAGTGTCCTGTCCAATAGTTGAAGGTTGTGTCCAGTAGTTGGGGGTTCTGTCCATAAGTCAGGAGTCATTTCCATCAGTAAGGGGTCCTGTCCAAAAGTCAGAGGGGCTGTCCAGTAGTTAGTCAGGAAACCTGTCCATCACTTGTGATCCTGTCCAATAGTTAGGAGTATTGTACAACATTGGGGGTCCTTTCAAGTGGTCAGGAGTCCTGACAATAGTTGGGAGTCTTGTATAATAGTCGGGGGTCCTGTCGAGTAGTAAAGAGTCCAATTGCTTGGGAATCTTGGGGGGTCCTATCTAGTAGTCGGGAGTTCTGTCCAATAGTTGGGAGTCCTGTCCAATAGTCGGGGGTCCTGTACATCAATGGGGGTCATATCCAATAGTCAGGAGTCCTGTCCAATAGTCAGGGGTCCTGTACATCAATGGGGGTCGTATCCAATAGTCAGGAGTCCTGTCCAATAGTCGGGGGTCCTGTACATCAATTGGGGTCCTATCCAATAGTCAGGAGTCCTGACCAATAGTCGGGGTCCTGTACATCAATGGGGGTCCTATCCAATAGTCAGGAGTCCTGTCCAATAGTCGGGAGTCTTGTCCAATAGTCGGGGATCCTGTACAATAGTCGAGGGTCCTGTACAATAGTCGGGGGTCCTGTCCAGTAGTCAAGGGTCCTGTCCAATAGTTGGAAGTCCCATACAATAGTCAAGGGTCCTGTCCAATAGTTGGAAGTCCCATACAATAGTCAGGGGTCCTCTATAAGGGTCCTGTCTATCAAGCTGAATCAAAGTCTAGTATAAACGAAAGAACTTTCTGGCGGACTCGCTGTCTTGATTCTTCGCCATTTTCAGGATCTCTGCTTGCTGTCAGGCCTGTGTATTGCCTCGGAGTCAGATCCAATATGTCTGCCCAGCCATGATTATAAATAGTAGCCTCAGAAAGCCTCCTGCGCTCCTGTGTCCGGTCTGGGAAGGTAGAGGACTTGTTTAAACAGTGGGCGCAGCGCTGGGTTATGTCTCCGTGTGTGACATGTTCTGCAGAGATTAACTCAACATCTCCAGTTACAAACCACAAGCGAAAGATCTGCAATAGCAGCAAGATGGGTGAAATTGTAAGACGTGAAACCTGTCCCCCCGGCTACCACCACCGCCTCATGGGCTAATCCTATATAAGATGCTCATCGTATACAACCCAACACATACCTAGGGATGTAGCAGAGCTGAGGTTGCCATTTGGCACTGTTGTTATCTGCAGGTCCACCTGTCGAATTATCTTACAGAGATATAACACTGTATATAATATTAGAGAGTTACGTGACATAATCAGCTCTGCTACGTCTATAGCATTGTACATATAAACTTAGACTCATATGGAAGGTCCAGTGTTGAGCTGAGGATCCTCGGTCCCACCATATATAATGATTCTTGGGGTCCACCTTCCAACAACCCCTAGCAAATAGACCATAGTACCCTTCTAAAGTAGGTCCATTATAGTGTTAGAGTCTGGGTCCCCAATACCATGGTCGACAAGAGGGTGGGACCATTTTCACCCATCAGCCAAAAACTCCCATCAGAAATATAGACATCCATTTAATTTTCCCTATTTAAAGGGATTGTCTGATCCACATACCCATTACCCCACTATCTATAAGTCATAGAGTAGCTACAAAGATCATCTCCGTCTCTGGAGGACCCAACATGTCCATACATTACATTGAATTCAATGGCCTCCATGTAATTCCTCACTTGTCCTGCGGAGGCGCTGCAGGGGAGTTGAACACTTACTGCAGAGTAGAGGTGATCACTGGGGTATAGATATTGTATATGTGTATGTCTACTGTGACGGGTGATTTTTGAAGACCCCATGCAGCCCCCAAATTTTTGATCTTACCAGTATCGAGGTAAGGATATATAAGGGGGGTACATTAATCTCTCCATGTGCTGCGGGGAAGGAAGGGGTTAAGTGCGGCAGGAGCGCACGTCTATTTTTGCTTTGCATACACTCGGCTCTAGTGTTTCCCACACAGAGTATTTTCGTAGTGTAAACTTTGCTTTTACTGCATTCTTCTGGACATGCGATCGCTTTGTGAACCGTCCTGCCTGGGACCTTTCTGCTAGAGTTTCCCAACAGATTAAAGTGACACCATGTTGGAGGCGGCTCAGAGTCCCCGTGTACGCGGCCTCATGCTTGTTAGCGGCCCCGTGGCTACAAGACGATCACATGTCAATCATATCATCAAATCACAGCATCCCGGGACTGCCTGTGCTCCAGTGGTGGTCACCCAGACAGGAAGGCAGTGGATGCTAGATACTGGAGGATACTCAGGATGCTGGTTTTAGGAAGAGGCCACGTACATGGGTCAAAAGAGAGGTGAAGGTCTGAGCGGAACACCATGAATAGGAATATTGGGAAAAATTTATCACACCATTTTTTTGCAAAAGTCATGGTTTTACATTTAAAAAAATTGCAACTTTTTTCTCTTTCACGCAACAGTTTTATTATCATTTGCATCAGGAAAACTAAACTGGACTCAAAAATTTAAATCACCGACCTTTAAACTCATTCAGACACCAGAAGTAATCCCAAAAATGAATCAAACTCCAAACCAGACCTGACACTAACTTACCTCTCCTTGTTGCAGAAGTCCTTATTACTACCAGGTGCAGTCTTAGAACTAGCACCATGGGGTCTGTAATAGATTAGGGGTCTGGTCTGGGGTCTGTATTAGTTTAGGGGTCTGGTCTGGGGTCTGTATTAGTTTAGGGGTCTGGTCTGGGGTCTGTATTAGTTTAGGGGTCTGGTCTGGGGTCTGTATTAGTTTAGGGGTCTGGTCTGGGGTCTGTATTAGTTTAGGGGTCTGGTCTGGGGTCTGTATTAGTTTAGGGGTCTGGTCTGGGGTCTGTATTAGTTTAGGGGTCTGGTCTGGGGTCTGTATTAGTTTAGGGGTCTGGTCTGGGGTCTGTATTAGTTTAGGGGGTCTGGTCTGGGGTCTGTATTAGTTTAGAGGTCTAGTCTGGGGTCTGTATTAGTTTAGGGGTCTGGTCTGGGGTCTGTATTAGTTTAGGGGTCTGGTCTGGGGTCTGTATTAGTTTAGGGGTCTGGTCTGGGGTCTGTATTAGTTTAGGGGTCTGGTCTTGGGTCTGTATTAGTTTAGGGGGTCTGGTCTGGGGTCTGTATTAGTTTAGAGGTCTGGTCTGGGGTCTGTATTAGTTTAGGGGTCTGGTCTGTGCTCTGTATTAGTTTAGAGGTCTGGTCTGGGGTCTGTATTAGTTTTGGGGTCTGGTCTGGGGTCTGTATTAGTTTAGGGGTCTGGGGTCTGTATTAGTTTAGGGGTCTGGTCTGGGGTCTGTATTAGTTTAGGGGTCTGGTCTGGGGTCTGTATTAGTTTAGGGGTCTGGTCTGGGGTCTGTATTAGTTTAGGGGTCTGGTCTGAGGTCTGTATTAGTTTAGGGGTCTGGTCTGGGGTCTGTATTAGTTTAGAGGTCTGGTCTGGGGTCTGTATTAGTTTAGGGGTCTGGTCTGGGGTCTGTATTAGTTTAGGGGTCTGGTCTGGGGTCTGTATTAGTTTAGAGGTCTGGTCTGGGGTCTGTAATAGATTAGGGGTCTGGTCTGGGGTCTGTATTAGTTTAGGGGTCTGGTCTGGGGTCTGTATTAGTTTAGGGGTCTGGTCTGGGGTCTGTATTAGTTTAGGGGTCTGGTCTGGGGTCTGTATTAGTTTAGGGGTCTGGTCTGGGGTCTGTATTAGTTTAGGGGTCTGGTCTGGGGTCTGTATTAGTTTAGGGGTCTGGTCTGGGGTCTGTATTAGTTTAGGGGTCTGGTCTGGGGTCTGTATTAGTTTAGGGGTCTGGTCTGGGGTCTGTATTAGTTTAGGGGGTCTGGTCTGGGGTCTGTATTAGTTTAGAGGTCTAGTCTGGGGTCTGTATTAGTTTAGGGGTCTGGTCTGGGGTCTGTATTAGTTTAGGGGTCTGGTCTGGGGTCTGTATTAGTTTAGAGGTCTGGTCTGGGGTCTGTATTAGTTTAGGGGTCTGGTCTGTGCTCTGTATTAGTTTAGAGGTCTGGTCTGGGGTCTGTATTAGTTTTGGGGTCTGGTCTGGGGTCTGTATTAGTTTAGGGGTCTGGGGTCTGTATTAGTTTAGGGGTCTGGTCTGGGGTCTGTATTAGTTTAGGGGTCTGGTCTGGGGTCTGTATTAGTTTAGGGGTCTGGTCTGGGGTCTGTATTAGTTTAGGGGTCTGGTCTGAGGTCTGTATTAGTTTAGGGGTCTGGTCTGGGGTCTGTATTAGTTTAGAGGTCTGGTCTGGGGTCTGTATTAGTTTAGGGGTCTGGTCTGGGGTCTGTATTAGTTTAGGGGTCTGGTCTGGGGTCTGTATTAGTTTAGAGGTCTGGTCTGGGGTCTGTATTAGTTTAGGGGTCTGGTCTGGGGTCTGTATTAGTTTAGGGGTCTGGTCTGGGGTCTGTATTAGTTTAGAGGTCTGGTCTGGGGTCTGTATTAGTTTAGGGGTCTGGTCTGGGGTCTGTATTAGTTTAGAGGTCTGGTCTGATGTAGCAGAGCTGAATTGTTGAGTTATATTTGAATGTTTTATGGCCACAGCCTAGTGATCTGCTATAACTGGTGATGCCATGTAACCAGACATTATATCCCACCTAGTTATGTGTCTTAATTGTTAGATAAGACACATCCTAGATACATTGTAACAGAACCTTGTACTCCCTCTGATATACTAAGATGTCTTCTCCTTGCCCCCAGCAGGTCCCTTTCTTGGAAGCCTTTCTAAGATGAAGTTATGGGCTATCTTGGCTGTCTGCATTTTGCTCTTGAGATCTGTGTCCACCACCCCACTGCCTGCAAGCTGGTTAGCTGGTAAGAAGAGATCGAGTCAAGAATCCCTGCTGGAAGACGAGGACACGGCACTGGGGATGTACGAAGCGCAATCTGAGCGTCCCACTGCGGTGCAGGGGCAAGCGGGTGTACAGCAATACTGTAAGTGTCACACTGTGCCGATACCACACCCTATATATGTGTGTTCATAGTCTTATATACAGTCCAGATCTTATGTACATAACTAGTCCTGCTTTCAGCTGATACATTGTATCCAGTCTAGACAATGCTCTGTGAGCTCAACAACCTGGACTACATACTGATACATTGTAACAAACTAGCAAAGAGATTTCCACAGCTACTGCTGATGTATCCAGTCTAGACGATGCTCTGTGAGCTCAACACCTCAGAAGCAGCTGCACAAATCTCTCTGCTAATTTTCTACAATGTATCAGTGTGGAGTCCAGGCTGTTGAGCCCACAGAGCATTGTCTAGACTGGATACAATGTATCAGTGGAGTCCAGGTTTTTGAGCCCACAGAGCATTGTCTAGACTGGATACAATGTATCAGTGTGTAGTCCAGGCTGTTGAGCTCACAGAGCATTGTCTAGACTGGATACAATGTATCAGTGTGGAGTCCAGGCTGTTGAGCTCACAGAGCATTGTCTAGACTGGATACAATGTATCAGTGTGGATTCCAGGCTGTTGAGCTCACAGAGCATTGTCTAGACTGGATACAATGTATCAGCTGAGAGCAGGACTAGCTATATACAGGGTTACTGCATCTGAATAGCCACAAGAGTCTTCTCAGTCACTGACAGCAAGCAGAGATCTTGTAGAATGATACAAATGACAACATAAAGTATCTATAAAGGTATAAAATGGTTATTAACCCCCGGCTGTCCCTCTGTGTGTGAACGAGGCCTGAGTGTTTGGGTATCTGGATGTGAATGAGCACGGACAGGGCATTGTTATTTAATCCGGGGACAGGTGATACTGCGAGCCGTGTCGGTTTGCGCAGATCTTTAGAGGAGGATTCTTGTGTCTCTAAGATTCAGTGAATGAGCCTTTATTAATGCCTAAGAATGAGGCTTTGACCTCGGCACCTTTCATGTCATATTCCCTCTCCGTGCACAAATGGCGGGGCTGAGCGCTGCGCGGGATTAGCCTCTGGCATGTTCACCATTATTATGTAAGAGGCCTTTGATGCCTGTGTGGACAGGGGTGTAATAAAAGCCATGTATGTGCCTGTGTATACGACGCCAGCGCCTGACAACATGCAAGGAAATGATAGAAGGTAATAATAGAGATGGCGACATCACGTAGGAACAGAAAGCAAGGCTGCAACTTCAGTACAAGTCTGCCGTCCTGTGTATACAGCTCCGATGCTGATCTGTATATTTACAAGCCATGTGTGTAGTCTGTTACAATAACACTGCAAGTTATTTCTCCTATGTAACAGCATCACACGATGAAAAAGTAACATCACCATACAGTGCAGAAATAATACCGCCATATAGTGACCAAGTCATAATAGTGTCATCAAATATCAAAGTAACACTGCTATATAGATAAGTAAGGAGTAACTTCTTATAAGTAGTGGTGTCATACAATCAAAAAGTGAATACCGCCATAAAGTGCCCAAATAATATTGCCATATGGGTACCAAGTAATAACAGTGTAATATAATGTCAAAACAATACTGTTATATACTCCTAAGTAGTGCTGTCACAAACCCAAAAGTGAATATCAGCACATAGTAAACAATACCGCCATATAGTCACCAAGTAATAATAGTGTAATCAGTTGCCAATATAACACTGCTATACAAGTAACAAGTAAATCCTCCCAAGTTACATTGTCACACAATGCAAAAGTGGAATACCACCATAAACACACTGGCACAAATAATACCGCCATATTGTGACCAAGTAATAATAGTAATCAGTTGTCAATATAACACTGCTATACAAGTAAGTTACAAGTATCTTATACTAGGCAGCAGTATCATAGAATGTAAAAGTAAATACCACCATATAGTGCAGAACTAATACCACCATGTAGTGCAGAACTAATACCACCATATAGTGCAGAACTAATACCACCATATAGTGCAGAACTAATACCACCATATAGTGCAGAACTAATACCACCATATAGTGCAGAACTAATACCACCATATAGTGCAGAACTAATACCACCATATAGTGCAGAACTAACACCGCCATATAGTGCAGAACTAATACCACCATATAGTGCAGAACTAACACCACCATATAGTGCAGAACTAACACCGCCATATAGTGCAGAACTAACACCGCCATATAGTGCAGAACTAATACCACCATATAGTGCAGAACTAATACCACCATATAGTGCAGAACTAATACCACCATATAGTGCAGAACTAATACCACCATATAGTGCAGAACTAACACCGCCATATAGTGCAGAACTAATACCACCATATAGTGCAGAACTAACACCACCATATAGTGCAGAACTAACACCGCCATATAGTGCAGAACTAACACCGCCATATAGTGCAGAACTAATACCACCATATAGTGCAGAACTAATACCACCATATAGTGCAGAACTAATACCACCATATAGTGCAGAACTAACACCACCATATAGTGCAGAACTAACACCGCCATATAGTGCAGAACTAATACCACCATATAGTGCAGAACTAATACCACCATATAGTGCAGAACTAACACCGCCATATAGTGCAGAACTAATACCACCATATAGTGCAGAACTAATACCACCATATAGTGCAGAACTAATACCACCATATAGTGCAGAACTAACACCGCCATATAGTGCAGAACTAATACCACCATATAGTGCAGAACTAATACCACCATATAGTGCAGAACTAATACCACCATATAGTGCAGAACTAACACCGCCATATAGTGCAGAACTAAGACCGCCATATAGTGCAGAACTAATACCACCATATAGTGCAGAACTAGTACCACCACATAGTGCAGAACTAATACCACCATATAGTGCAGAACTAATACCACCATATAGTGCAGAACTAATACCACCATGTAGTGCAGAACTAACACCGCCATATAGTGCAGAACTAACACCGCCATATAGTGCAGAACTAATACCACCATATAGTGCAGAACTAACACCGCCATATAGTGCAGAACTAATACCACCATATAGTGCAGAACTAACACCGCCATATAGTGCAGAACTAATACCACCATATAGTGCAGAACTAATACCGCGAACTAACACCGCAATATAGTGAAAAAGTAATACTCAAATGTGAAAATAACCCAACTAAAGGAGTTCTCTCAGTCATGTGTTACTCTTATTCCTCTTCTGTAGTCTGTACCGTACAAGGTGCATAGGCCCGCATGGGAGCTGCGTACACAATACGGTAACGGGTTTGTAAGCAGGATTCGTTCCAGATTGGCCCCGTCTTCTCTTTTATACACATTATGTGATCGTACAAGTGCCATAAAGGCAACGGAGTGTTGCAATCCTGTATAATAGCTACAGGAGCGATCCTGCAGGGGAAGTTCACATTTCCTGTGCCCCAGCCCCCCACCTATCAGCAGACTACAGATTGCCATAGGCAGGGGTCTATGTCTTACATGAGGTCCTGAGCAGAGGGGTCGGGCCCGGCTATTATAAGAAGTCGCTGGTGTAGCGGTAGTAAGTGTCGCCACGCGGTAGTTTAGGTGAGAGGCCACAATTTGCTAGACATATGCCGCCTTCAAACATCTGCTGGTGTGCACAGCTGCCGACCAGATGTTCCCGGCAGTGCGCGGCTCCCACCGAGCTCTAATGTTTGATAGATATTATCGCACGCTGGATGAACTCCGCTACGTGTTGATGGCGAACCATACAAGGAAAATATAAGCATGGTGCGCTCCGTACAACAAATACGCTGCAAACTCACATTCCTGTGCGCAGGCCAAAGAATTTTATTATTATCCCATGGCACCAACATATACAGCAGCGCCGTACACAGATTGCAATCACTTCTCTAATTTGTACACGCACGCACATGCTGGGAGCAATTTGTATACGTTTATCAGTGGGGGGTTCCTGGTGTGTCCCTGCCTATGGGGGTAGCCTGGTCTGCTTCTGTCTATGGGGGGCCTGGTGTGTTCCTATCTATGGGGGGGCCTGGTATATCCCTGTCTATGGAGATGCCTGGTATGTTCCTGTCTATGGGGGGCCTGGTGTGTCCCTGTCTATGGAGAAGCCTGGTGTGTTCCTATCTATGGGGGGGCCTGGTATGTCCCTGTCTATGGAGATGCCTGGTATGTTCCTGTCTATGGGGGGCCTGGTATGTTCCTGTCTATGGGGGGCCTGGTGTGTCCCTGTCTATGGGGGGCCTGGTGTGTTCCTATCTATGGGGGGGCCTGGTATGTCCCTGTCTATGGAGATGCCTGGTATGTTCCTGTCTATGGGGGGCCTGGTGTGTCCCTGTCTATGGGGGGCCTGGTGTGTCCCTGTCTATGGAGAAGCCTGGTGTGTTCCTATCTATGGGGGGCCTGGTGTGTCCCTGTCTATGGAGAAGCCTGGTGTGTTCCTATCTATGGGGGGCCTGGTGTGTCCCTGTCTATGGGGGTTCCTGGTGTGTCTCTATCTATAGGGGTTCCTGGTGTATCCCAGTCTATGGTGGGGCCTGGTGTGTCCCTATCTATGAGGGTTCCTGGCGTGTCCCTATCTATGGGGAGTAGCCTGGTCTTCTTCTGTCTATGTGGGGGCCTGGTGTGTCTCTGTCTATGGAGGAGCCTGGTGTGTCCCTGTTTTTGGGGGGCCCAATGTGACCCTATCTATGGGGGTTCCTGGTGTGTCCCGGTCTATGGGGCTCCTTATCTATGAGGGGGTGCCTGGTGTGTCCCTGTTTTTGGGGGGGCCCGGTGTGACCCTATCTTTGGGGGTGCCTGGCGTGTCCCTATATATGGGGGGGTGCCTGGTGTGTCCTTATCCATGCGGCTCCTAGTGTGCCCTTATCTATGGGGGGTCCCTGGTGTGTTCCTATCTATGGGCCTCCTGCTGTCACCTACTTTTCGCTGCCACTCTTCTGACTTCTGTGGCCCCCACAATGTATGAAGGGGCCGCTCATTAAATATTTTGTATTACATAAGATTGGAACTTGGTAAATTTGATGGAAGAAAATCCACTTTTTTAAATGCAGCGCCCTATGGCAGAAGACATAATCCCAGCTACTATTCCCAGGCCCGGGGCCTCAGTTATTCCTCCTGGTGACTCAGGGCTTATGTCTTATGTTACTGCACAAGAACTTTGACATCGTTGCTTTAAGTCAAATAGTTTAGGTGCAGTTGTTGTGACTCAGATGAGAGTAATAGTCGCATGATATTCAATACTGACACACACCATTCCAGTTACTGTACATGTTTCTGTTGCCGATTGTGTATATTACCTAGGTCATCGTGTGACCCACAAATCACTCGCCTGTGATCGGGAAATGCAGTCAAAGTACTAAATATAAAATGTTTAATTCTGCAATAAATCACCTCACCAACAGGTGGCAGAAGGCCCTGGGCAGGGCTATGCAAGGTGCCCTTTGTGGTACCTTCTGTGGATGCCCCTTCTCACCATATGTTGTAGTTCTACCAATAGTTCTACCAAATAGTGCTTAGATATAACCGCCATATAGCATGGTGCCTATATAGTCCTAGATATTGTTTACACACGTACAATTATATACTGTACCATGCGAAAGTAATAGTGTCACACAGTGCACAAATAATACCACCATACAGTGACCAAGTAATAATAGTATAATAAAATGTCAAAATGATACTACTTTACAATTCAGGTAAATAATACCGCCAAATAGTAACCAAATAATAATATCATAAAATGTCAAAATAATACTACTTTACAATTCAGGTAAATAATACCGCCAAATAGTAACCAAATAATAATAGTATAATAAAATGTCAAAATAATACTACTTTACAATTCAGGTAAATGATACCGCCAAATAGTAACCAAATAATAATAATATAATAAAATGTCAAAATAATACTACTTTACAATTCAGGTAAATAATACCGCCAAATAGTAACTAAATAATAATAGTATAATAAAATGCCAAAATAATACTACTTTACAATTCAGGTAAATAATACCGCCAAATAGTAAATAAATAATAATAGTATAATAAAATGTCAAAATAATACTACTTTACAATTCAGGTAAATAATACCGCCAAATAGTAACCAAATAATAATAGTATAATAAAATGTCAAAATAATATTACTTTACAATTCAGGTAAATGATACCGCCAAATAGAAACCAAATAATAATAGTGTAATAAAATGTCAAAATAATACTACTTTACAATTCAGGTAAATAATACCGCCAAATAGTAACCAAATAATAATAGTATAATAAAATGTCAAAATAATATTACTTTACAATTCAGGTAAATGATACCGCCAAATAGAAACCAAATAATAATAGTGTAATAAAATGTCAAAATAATACTACTTTACAATTCAGGTAAATAATACCGCCAAATAGTAACCAAATAATAATAGTATAATAAAATGTCAAAATAATATTACTTTACAATTCAGGTAAATGATACCGCCAAATAGAAACCAAATAATAATAGTGTAATAAAATGTCAAAATAATACTACTCTACAATTCAGGTTAATAATACCGCCAAATAGTAACCAAATAATAAGAGTGGATTAAAATGTCATAATATTACTGCCATACAGAGGTTCTCCTAAGTAGCAGTGTCACACAATGCCAAGATAAATACCACCATGCAATGCACAAATAATACTGTCATATAGTGACCACATAATAACAGTGTGAGTCTAGGTTTACATCCGTGCCAGAGTGAGTTGGAGACCTTGCCACAGAAACCACCAAAAATTTCAGTGGAGGGAAAGGTCCTGTAGGAGGACCCCCGCCAGACCCCATTTTAGTCCATGGGAAACCGCTGCTTTAGCGGTCTGGCTCTCCGTCATTCAGGTCCCTCGGCAAATTGTGAACTTAGTTTAATAAAAAGTGAAAATAATACTGCTATCCAAGTAGTAAAGGGTCTCCTAAGTAGCAGTGTCACACAGCGCCAACATGAATAGCAAACGTAGGTGCAGAAATAATACGGCCATATAGTCCCAAACAATAATAGTGCCAGACAATTAAGGGAGTTCTCAAGTACATGGAAGGATCTGCAGAATCGGGCATTGCTAACTGTATAGACGAACCAATTTAGTCGCATAAACAATGATGGGGGCGACACTCAGTGACAAAGCTTTAAGCTCCATTGTAGGACACAAGGACTGGGTCAGATGAATTTACCTACAAAGGACCCTGAGATTCCTGCCTGCTGTACATTATAATCCCCAGGCTTTAAATAGCCAGCAGAGCTGATGTGTGCAGGCATCTATATGGATGTTAGCAGGTGCACGCTCTCCCCTCCCCCAGATAACAACAATGATGGCTGCTGCTCTCCTACATATAGCCGTATATTTACTCAGGCACGGTCTGTTTAGCTAAATGCATCGGGCGGCAAACAATAGTCAAATGGGAGGATTTGAATTCAACAAACTTATATATAAGATTGACAATGACTGATGAAAGAGAGTGAGATAATGGCGATAGGATGGCAGAGGACGGGCATGGCCCTAAGGAAATTCGGTGCGTATGGAACACAACTGGGTGGGCGTACATTCTGATAAATATATAGCTGTGCATGGAGGGTAACTATATATACAACTGATGACCAAAATTACTATAATACTGCTCCTACAGTCCTATGAAAAAGTTTGGGCACCCCTATTAATCTTAATCATTTTTAGTTCTAAATATTTTGGTGTTTGCAGCAGCCATTTCAGTTTGATATATCTAATAACTGATGGACACAGTAATATTTCAGGATTGAAATGAGGTTTATTGTACTAACAGAAAATGTGCAATATGCATTAAACCAAAATTTGACCGGTGCAAAAATATGGGCACCTCAACAGAAAAGTGACATTAATATTTAGTAGATCCTCCTTTTGCAAAGATAACAGCCTCTAGTCGCTTCCTGTAGCTTTTAATCAGTTCCTGGATCCTGGATAAAGGTATTTTGGACAAACAATTCAAGTTCAGTTAAGTTAGATGGTCGCCGAGCATGGACAGCCCGCTTCAAATCATCCCACAGATGTTCAATGATATTCAGGTCTGGGGACTGGGATGGCCATTCCAGAACATTGTAATTGTTCCTCTGCATGAATGCCTGAGGATTTGGAGCGGTGTTTTGGATCATTGTCTTGCTGAAATATCCATCCCCGGCGTAACTTCAACTTCGTCACTGATTCTTGAACATTATTCTCAAGAATCTGCTGATACTGAGTGGAATCCATGCGACCCTCAACTTTAACAAGATTCCCGATGCCGGCATTGGCCACACAGCCCCAAAGCATGATGGAACCTCCACCAAATTTTACAGTGGGTAGCAAGTGTTTTTCTTGGAATGCTGTTTCTTTTTGGACGCCATGCATAACGCCTTTTTTTTATAACCAAACAACTCAATCTTTGTTTCCAAAATGAAGTTGGCTTCTCCAGATGTGCTTTTTCATACCTCAGGCAACTCTATTTGTGGCGTACGTGCAGAAACGGCTTCTTTCTCGTCACTCTCCCATACAGCTTCTCCTTGTGCAAAGTGCGCTGTATTGCTGACTGATGCACAGTGACACCATCTGCAGCAAGATGATGCTGCAGCTCTT
Source organism: Leptodactylus fuscus (assembly GCF_031893055.1). Lineage (NCBI taxonomy): Eukaryota > Metazoa > Chordata > Amphibia > Anura > Leptodactylidae > Leptodactylus > Leptodactylus fuscus. Next base: position 18,120,815 of record NC_134265.1, read on the forward strand.
TGGAGGTGTCTGTGGATTGTCCTTGACTGTTCTCACCATTCTTCTTCTCTGCCTTTCTGATATTTTTCTTGGCCTGCCACTTCTGGGCTTAACAAGAACTGTCCCTGTGGTCTGCCATTTCCTTACTATGTTCCTCACAGTGGAAACTGACAGGTTAAATCTCTGAGACAACTTTTTGTATCCTTCCCCTGAACAACTATGTTGAACAATCTTTGTTTTCAGATCATTTGAGAGCGGGCTGTCCATGTTCGGCGACCATCAAACTTAACTGAACTTGAATTGTTTTGTAGAAAGAAATGGTCCAAAATACCTTCATCCAGGATCCAGGAACTGATTAAAAGCTACAGGAAGCGACTAGAGGCTGTTATCTTTGCAAAAGGAGGATGTACTAAATATTAATGTCACTTTTCTGTTGAGGTGCCCATACTTTTGCACCGGTCAAATTTGGTTTAATGCATATTGCGCATTTTCTGTTAGTACAATAAACCTCATTTCAATCCTGAAATATTACTGTGTCCATCAGTTATTAGATATATCAAACTGACATGGCTGCTGCAAACACCAAAATATTTAGAACTAAAAATGATTAAGATTAATAGGGGTGCCCAAACTTTTTCATAGGACTGTATGTACAAGAATATAACTACTATAATACTGCTCCTATGTACAAGAATATAACTACTATAATACTGCTCCTATGTACAAGAATATAACTACTATAATACTGCTCCTATGTACAAGAATATAACTACTATAATACTGCTCCTATGTACAAGAATATAACTACTATAATACTGCTCCTATGTACAAGAATATAACTACTATAATACTGCTCCTATGTACAAGAATATAACTACTATAATACTACTCCTATGTACAAGAATATAACTACTATAATACTACCTCCTATGTACAAGAATAAAACTACTATAATACTACCTCCTATGTACAAGAATATAACTACTATAATACTACTCCTATGTACAAGAATATAGCTACTATAATACTGCTCCTATGTACAAGAATATAACTACTATAATACTACTCCTATGTACAAGAATATAACTACTATAATACTACCTCCTATGTACAAGAATATAACGACTATAATACTACCTCCTATGTACATGAATATAACTACTATAATACTGCCCCTATATGCAAGAATATAACTACTATAATACTGCTCTTATGTATAATAATATAACTACTATAATACTGCCTCTATGTACAAGAATATAACTACTATAATACTACTCCTATGCACAATAATATAACTACTATAATACTGCCCCTATGTACAAGAATATAACTCCTATAATACTGCTCCTATGTACAAGAATATAACTACTATAATACTGCTCCTATGTACAAGAATATAACTACTATAATACTGTCCCATGTACAAGAATATAACTACTATGATACTGCTCCTATGTACAAGAATATAACTACTATAATACTACCTCCTATGTACAAGAATATAACTACTATAATACTGCTCCTATGTACAAGAATATAACTACTATAATACTGCTCCTATGTACAAGAATATAACTACTATAATACTACTCCTATGTACAAGAATATAACTACTATAATACTGCTCCTATGTACAAGAATATAACTACTATAATACTACATCTATGTACAAGAATATAACTACTATAATACTACTCCTATGTACAAGAATATAACTACTATAATACTACCTCCTATATACAAGAATATAACTACTATAATACTACTCCTATGTACAAGAATATAACTACTATAATACTACTCCTATGTACAAGAATATAACTACTATAATACTACTCCTATGTACAAGAATATAACTACTATAATACTACTCCTATGTACAAGAATATAACTACTATAATACTACTCCTATGTACAAGAATATAACTGCTATAATACTGCTCCTATGTACAAGAATATAACTAGTATAATACTGCCCCTATGTACAAGAATATAACTACTATAATACTGCTCCTATGTACAAGAATATAACTACTATAATACTACTCCTATGTACAAGAATATAACTACTATAATACTGCCCCTATGTACAAGAATATAACTACTATAATACTGCTCCTATGTACAAGAATATAACTACTATAATACTACCTCCTATGTACAAGAATATAACTACTATAATACTACCTCCTATGTACAAGAATATAATTACTATAATACTACTCCTATGTACAAGAATATAACTACTATAATACTACCTCCTATGTACAAGAATATAACTACTATAATACTACCTCCTATGTACAAGAATATAACTACTATAATACTACTCTGTTATATACTATTATTATTATACTATAACTAGTATAATACTGCCCCTATGTACAAGAATATAACTACTATAATACTGCTCCTATGTACAAGAATATAACTACTGTAATACTACTCCTATGTACAAGAATATAACTACTATAATACTACTCCTATGTACAAGAATATAGCTACTATAATACTGCTCCTATGTACAAGAATATAACTACTATAATACTGCTCCTATGTACAAGAATATAACTACTATAATACTATTCCTATGTAACAGAATATAGCTACTATAATACTACCTCCTATGTACATGAATATAACGACTATAATACTACCTCCTATGTACATGAATATAGCTACTATAATACTGCTCCTATGTACAAGAATATAGCTACTATAATACTACCTCCTATGTACATGAATATAACTACTATAATACTGCCCCTATATGCAAGAATATAACTACTATAATACTGCTCTTATGTATAATAATATAACTACTATAATACTGCCTCTATGTACAAGAATATAACTACTATAATACTGCTCCTATGTACAAGAATATAACTACTATAATACTGCTCCTATGTACAAGAATATAACTACTATAATACTGTCCCATGTACAAGAATATAACTACTATGATACTGCTCCTATGTACAAGAATATAACTACTATAATACTACCTCCTATGTACAAGAATATAACTACTATAATACTGCTCCTATGTACAAGAATATAACTACTATAATACTGCTCCTATGTACAAGAATATAACTACTATAATACTACATCTATGTACAAGAATATAACTACTCTAATACTACTCCTATGTACAAGAATATAACTACTATAATACTACCTCCTATATACAAGAATATAACTACTATAATACTACTCCTATGTACAAGAATATAACTACTATAATACTACTCCTATGTACAAGAATATAACTACTATAATACTGCTCCTATGTACAAGAATATAACTACTATAATACTGCTCCTATGTACAAGAATATAACTACTATAATACTACTCCTATATACAAGAATATAACTACTATAATACTGCTCCTATGTACAAGAATATAACTACTATAATACTTCCCCATGTACAAGAATATAACTACTATAATACTGCTCCTATGTACAAGAATATAACTACTATAATACTACCTCCTATGTACAAGAATATAACTACTATAATACTACTCCTATATACAAGAATATAACTACTATAATACTACTCCTATGTACAAGAATATAACTACTATAATACTGCTCCTATGTACAAGAATATAACTACTATAATACTACTCCTATATACAAGAATATAACTACTATAATCCTGCTCCTATGTACAAGAATATAACTACTATAATACTTCCCCATGTACAAGAATATAACTACTATAATACTGCTCCTATGTACAAGAATATAACTACTATAATACTACCTCCTATGTACAAGAATATAACTACTATAATACTGCTCCTATATACAAGAATATAACTACTATAATACTACCTCCTATGTACAAGAATATAACTACTATAATACTACTCCTATATACAAGAATATAACTACTATAATACTACTCCTATGTACAAGAATATAACTACTATAATACTGCTCCTATGTACAAGAATATAACTACTATAATACTACTCCTATGTACAAGAATATAACTACTATAATACTGCTCCTATGTACAAGAATATAACTACTATAATACTGCTCCTATGTACAAGAATATAACTACTATAATACTACTCCTATGTACAAGAATATAACTACTATAATACTGCTCCTATGTACAAGAATGTAACTACTATAATACTACCCCCTATGTACAAGAATATAACTACTATAATACTACTCCTATGTACAAGAATATAACTACTATAATACTACTCCTATGTACAAGAATATAACTACTATAATACTGCTCCTATGTACAAGAATATAACTACTATAATACTACTCCTATGTACAAGAATATAACTACTATAATACTACCTCCTATGTACAAGAATATAACTACTATAATACTACTCCTATGTACAAGAATATAACTACTATAATACTACTCCTATGTACAAGAATATAACTACTATAATACTGCTCCTATGTACAAGAATATAACTACTATAATACTACCCCCTATGTACAAGAATATAACTACTATAATACTACTCCTATGTACAAGAATATAACTACTATAATACTACCTCCTATGTACAAGAATATAACTACTATAATACTGCTCCTATGTACAAGAATACAACTACTATAATACTACTCCTATGTACAAGAATATAACTACTATAATACTACCTCCTATGTACAAGAATATAACGACTATAATACTACTCCTATGTACAAGAATATAACTACTATAATGCTGCTCTTATGTATAATAATATAACTGCCCATGGGAATGGGTCACATTTATTCCTACATTGTTTGGGAGCAGTTTGGCGGTATTTTGGAGGTTGGAGATTCGGCTTAAACCCATAAATGTAGTATAATATAATTTTTCCTATTGCCCAGGGCTCATTGGCCCATATACACACCAGGTTACCTATGAGCCCTGTTACCCATAGTCTACATGATATCTCAGGACCCCGCAATGGATACGATAACATGGTGGATTCATTATTTCGGACAAAACATTTTCATTCGCACATTCCTGACATTCCCCGTTTTACCTCTACATCACATGTGGTATTGGGAAACGGGCGAACGTGTTTCTCATTTGCAATAAGTTTACAGTTTATGGGCTAGAAGATTTGTACAGTCCCAATGGTGAACTTATTATCATATTAGGACAGCTCCATCCTGTTCACCAACATCAAACACTTGGAAAATGTTGGGACAGTCAGGCCACGGACCCACACGATGACACAGCCCAATGTAAGGGGAGTCCTGAAAGAACCAACTTGTCCAGGGTTAGAAATATAAGACAGCACCTCCAGGGGTTATGGGTGGTATCACATCTTGGCTCCATTCATTGCACCTCATTAAGGATCTACCATCAAGGTCCGGGAGTGGTGCAGGTGAGTAATACACCTCGGCCCATTAGAGAATAGAGGAACAGCCAAGTATCTTCAGAGAGAAATGTTGGTTTCTTGACCAACAAGTCATGGCCATGGTCGGGGCCATAGTATTGACCTATTTTGGGTCAACCCATCGCACTCCAATAGGTTAACCTCAAATAAGCCCAAGCGATGTCCCAACGGTGTACGACATCCAAGACCAGTGTTACAAACAGCTACATCTGGTGGACCACATGATGCAACCAAAAATGACTACTATGTGAGTATTTGTTTGGCAGCGGCGGTATATTTTTATACCCGTGCCCCCGCCTTTGGTGTTAGGTGGCATTTTATAAGGCTGTATACTATACGGTTTCTGTCTTCCTCTCCAACAGTTCATCTGAAGTTACACTTGGTCTGTGACAGACAGATTTACAGTGTCACGCACGTATCTCTCCTTCGAGACTGATATGTGATCAAATTATTTCTCCTCGTCTACTGTCTGGATTAGGCGCCTTCTCCGTTTCACTATAAGTCAAGAGGAGGGTTGATGAACACAACGTACGTTGTGACCCGAGTCGCTGGCGCTGGATGTTACTGCTACCATAGTCCTCATACTTTTGATACTCTTTGATGTCCAGTCTGGTTCCTTACTTGGTGGATTGGGTTGAGGACACATCATGAAGTGTCATGGACCAACTTTATCTTGAAGACTATGAAGTCATAAGTTTCTATGGATGGGGCCTAGGTGTTGGGTCTCCATCTTCACCAGAACATAGGCGCTGCTGAACTCTTCTATGGTTGGACTTCCGAAGAAGCTTCACTTGAGCTAAATGTTTTTGAGTCTTTATACTCTTTGGACTGATGACTTTTGGTTCTTGGGGAACCCGAGAAGGCCAATGAAGAGTGCCTCATCCATGTTCTAGCAAGTTCCAGGCAAGAGGTACCCTGGTAGAAGTGGTGACCTTCTTTGTGAAAAAGATGGCGTATAGCATCACAATACCAAGTGGAGGAACCAAGAGACAACCTGATAGAGATGTTGTCCCAGTAGTATCAGAGATGCTACATGTGTCAGAGGAAATCCATGGAAGATTACACGTAACGGAGCAGGATCTCAACCTTCATCAGATCATCTTGGTCCTCCTCCGTAACGCGTAATCTTCTACCTGGTACGTGCAACATCTCTGTTGCCATTGTCTACTGAGGAAACATCTCGGAGAACTCATCTCTTGGTTCTTGCTCTCGGCACTGTGTTGCTATACTCCATCTTTTTCACGAAGGAGGTCACCACTTGCATGAAACCTGGGACAGGAGTGGTGTTTATGTTCAAACCCCACCAATACCAACTTTCAGCCGTTCAATAAGGTCAAGATATATCTCAATTTCGTGCACTTTTGCAATGTAGATGGTCGACATCAATGTTTTTCCAAAATTTTACAATTAGAATTCGTCCAAATGTTCAATCTGGTCTGGCACATGGAACTGTCACGAGCTACAGCTTCCTGTTTCTAGATGGTAGAGGAGACAGCAAGATCTTTTTTGGGGAAAACAAGCATTGTCCCCCATGCCGTCATGATCTTGTGGTTTGGTGACAACGTCACTGTTCTTCACCGCAACGATGTGGTCCTTCATGTATGGAACATGACATGCCATGCTGCCCTCTGAACCTGGACATGAGCAGGTCCTGAGGACCGTAGTCTGGCAGAGCACCTAAACTTTTTGGAATCTGTGTAACATACCTCACCCAGCAATATTCGGCATGGACTTGCAGCAGAAGAGTCGGCATTGTGCGCTGGTGATACGTGATCTCCTGGTATTCAGAGTTATTTTGGGCTTTAGGCCTTGATTTACACATGTATGTGTGCTTGTCTGACAGGTGATGGACGCTGCTTTATTACATGAGGTTTTTCGCCTTCACATTTCCACTACTTTCCGCCATGATCAACACTGGCCAAATCGTCACTAGATACAAACTCTGGCTTCTAGATTCTAGATCCTACGGCTATTTTTGCTTATTTTTCAGGACACATTTTATGAAATCTCGCCCTAGTGTTTAGATGATTTAGAGACAACTCCTTCCTATATTGTCTGTATAGATGTTCCCCCAAGACTCGGGCATCAACCCATGGGGCTCTTTGTGATTTGTATATGATGTTGGCCATGTCACAAAATGAGCACGTAGTCGCCACCTTGTGTGCCCACTTCACTATAAAAGTATGTGGCCCACCCGAGCATGAAGTTTTCCATACTTCCTTCCTATATTGTCTGTATAGAGGCGGCCATATTGTAGACACACTTCCTTCCTGTATTGTCTGTATAGAGGCGGCCATATTGTAGACACACTTCCTTCCTGTATTGTCTGTATAGAGGCGGCCATATTGGAGACACACACTTCCTTCCTATATTGTCTGTATAGAGGCGGCCATATTGTAGACACACTTCCTTCCTGTATTGTCTGTATAGAGGCGGCCATATTGGAGACACACACTTCCTTCCTGTATTGTCTGTATAGGGGCGGCCATATTGTAGACACACACTTCCTTCCTGTATTGTCTGTATAGAGGCGGCCATATTGGAGACACACACTGCCTTCCTGTATTGTCTGTATAGAGGCGGCCATATTGGAGACACACACTTCCTTCCTGTATTGTCTGTATAGGGGCGGCCATATTGTAGACACACACTTCCTTCCTGTATTATCTATATAGATGTTGCAGCAGGGAGGGTGCTTTATGCTTTATGGCAGCTGCACTGAAAAAGGGTCAATGGACAGAGAAATCTGATAGATTGTCACAGTCTCTCAGAGGTAATGGAGTACACCCCCTTCACTAGAGCAAGATAGATACATTGTATGTAGAGTCTTATCTGTGCGTATAGTGTTACTATCCTTCCTTATCTAGCCTTCAGTAACTCAACCTATAATGATAATGAGATGACTCTGCCCATCCTGTTCCAGTCTATACAGAAAAGCTGACAAGTGAACTATGTACAGAGCCTTATAGTGTTATGATCCTACCTTACAATGGGGTTATCATTAAGTCTACTACCTGCTAATGAAAATGAGATGACTCTGCTCATTCTGTCCCAGTCTATACAGTAAAGCTGACAAATGAGGTATATACAGAGCATTATAGTGCTACTATCCTGCCTTTTCTAGAACTCCAGCAGTACAATGGGGCTATCATTAGTGATAATGAGATGACTCTGCTCATTCTGTTCCAGTCTATACCTAAAAAAAAAAATGAATCAAGGTTTCTAGTAAAACCTGGTGTTATTTTCTGGTGATAAATTCCCTATAAGTGGTCCACTGGGATTAACCCTCACTAGCAACCTAGATGCTGTAGCAGAACACAATGCAGCCTGCTTAGGCCTCGGAAACACAAGAAACTCTGTATCATCGCCGCCTAAGTCAATCATTTGCATAATCAAATAGAATATTCATCAGAGCAAGAACAGATAATCAAGCAAACAAGACATGATGAATGTCAATGGGACGAGTGAATATCTTCATCCACATTTGTATGCAGCTTATACACAGGAAAGCTCCTGGGGACACCTGAGACGACTATTATTTGAACTATCAGCGAGCGGTCTTTTGACTTGCAAAGGTAACATCTGGTGATGATATTTGTCTCCATCACTGCTTGTGATTTAAAGGGGATGTACAGGATAGAAAAAATGGTGCTGCTTTCTTCCAAAAATAGCGCCACACTTGTCCGGTGGTTGCGTCTGGTATTGCAGCCTTATGAAGCTGAGCTGCCATGTCAGACAGAAGTAGAGATGGGTTCGTAACTGGATTTACTGCAAATTTTACCAAAATTTTGGGTAAGCTTTTGGGGCGCTCCCATTTGTAGATAGGAGCAGCACTGCTTTTCCAATCCCGTATAGTAAGGACTAGAGATATGCATGGTGATGTGATACTTACACGGTGGTAGGATTAACTATAGGAAAAGGAACGTAAGCCATGGTCTACCCTCCGCAGATGTTCACTTTTGCATATGGGACATGGGCTTAGTATACAGTGCACCTGTTGTGTCATATCTGTCACTGAGAGCCATATTGGAAATGCGTTTCTTAGTGTAATCCCCGGAGGTTTGTGAAGTCAAAGTGACCTAAAGATCGGGATATGTTCAGTATTAGCGGGAACTTAGGAAGGATTAGAAGACAGCAAGGAGTGACCTATGTCCATATGTCCTAATGGGGTGTATGGAGATCGTAGAGGGGGGTTCCCTGCTTGGGACACCAGCCTATGTGCTGGAAGGGAATGCCGATCTGTAAGAGCATCTCCGGGTCTGGTGGGCCCGGCCCAGCAGGCCTTCTTATAAATGGCCGCCAGATCGGGAGTCTAAATAATATACTCTACTAATCTTATAGGGAATAAACCAGTGGAGAAATCTATCACTTTCTTCTTAATTCTATTTTCTATCCATGATTATGGGGGCGGCCATCTTGTCTGAGCTTCTCCTTTGCTCTGTTAACAGCATTTAGTGATCTGCTTTACAGCAGTCTCATGGCTGTAGGGGGCAGTAGTCTGGAGCTGACTCATTGGAGAGTTATCTAGATATGCTCAGTACAGGGAGGGGGAGGATATATCATCTATTGTCAGTAGTAAAGATGTTTTTCAATGGGTGTGAACTTCTATTGTAATCCTGCCTGTAAAGTGAATGAGGTGACAACGACAAAGAAAACCCCCACAGAATTGGTAGTCTATTATTAGGCTTAGTGGTTGGATTAAAAATTGCATGCTTTTTTTTAAAAAAAAATATATATAGATAGTAATAGTTCTTTAAAATATATTTTAAAAAAACATATGAAAATATGATTTTAAAAAATTTCTGGCAAGCACAATAATGGGGGTCCCATGTGCCCCTATTTGAATTTGTTCAAGCCCTCACTTACCCGCTATCCTGCAGACAGGCCATATGTCTTGTTCGTGAGACAACTCCTTTTAGTAGCGAATTGAGCATGTCCATATCCCAAAAAAAAATCTATGAGTAACATAAACCTCCGTCTGTCGTTAGTTGAGTCAAAATAGTTTTCCGAAAGAATTTGTTGACTTTTCGGACGGCGTTGTGTTATTTACCGATGGAATGTACGAACATAATGAGAGTCTTGTGTCATTAGTAGTCCTCAGACATATGGCGGTCATGTGGTCTTCATTATATGGTTTGGACCCGGCGGAGATCTTTTTGATAATCCAGCCAGCCATGTAAATACTACACAGTCTTGTATTCACTGCGTTATATAGCACAGGCTCGTATACTGAGTGATTGGGCCTCGGATCGCTTTTCTATTTCTTAAATACGGCTACGGTTACGCTTCTGAACCTAAGAAGTCACAATAACAATAAAAGTCGTCTTCGCGCTCCTCGTACTTTGCCCTATTTGGTCTCCAATGACCAATACGCATTCCATAAGATTTCCCATAATGCTATTAGATAGAATCGCATTACATGCACACCTATTAGGAAACATTTTTTCTTAAGATTGAACAAGATTTCCTCCCGACGTGTCTAATTCTCCAAATATGAAGACACGGCTCGATTACCACAAGTTAACTGTGATATATCCGAATGGAAACCCCATGCGCAAGCTAAGACCGTGCACCATAGTGACTATGTAGGAAAGACTAGAATAATCTAGGTAACCGTTCTGATAAAATAAGGGAACCGCAATGGGCGCCGCAATAACCCAAAGACAACTCACAACCCAATCCCAACACTTTGGTTGATATTTTTACTCTTTTATTCCAAAAAGTTGATGCCTAGAGTGGTAGAATATCATTTGTAGGGGCTTTGTAGGAAATTTAAGATTTTATAGTCGAGCCCATTATAGCGATAAATTCGTATCAAATATAAAAATTACTTTTAAGATGTCATATATTATGGCTATTATGTTCCTTGGGCCCAACCTCTGAAAACAGAACCTAATAGCCTTCAAATCTGGAGGTCCTCTGCTGAACCATTAGGATCATGTTTTTGTGTTAAACATATTTTTTAAGAATTTTTGGTGATTTATTGTTTTTCATTTTCCAATTTTTTTTAATCTAGATTTAAAAAAAAATCTAAAAATCTTGAAATTCCAACTCTTGGCACTAAGCCTAAAATAGACTCTTCCCAGACAAAATGATGGCATTGACCCTGTTGACTTGAATGGGAAAGTTTTCTAGGTATAATTTGTGACCTGTGCTCAGCGCCGCACCTCCTATGAGGCGACCTGAAGCGACCGCTTCAGGCGGCGCTATGCCAGGGCCCTGGGGGGGGGGGGGCGGCATTTTTGCTTACCTAAGCCAGTCCAGGACAAGCTGTCCTGGACTGGCTTAGCGTCACCGTCTCGGCAGCCTGGCACGGGAAGCGAGCGGTGGATTGGGGAGGCCCTGTGGACGCAGTGCTGCTCCAGCGGCCTCCTCTCACGCTCAGGCAGAGAGCAGGTCCTCTCCCTGCCTGCTCTCTGCCTGCTAATGCCGCTCCGCCACGCCCCCCTTCACTCCACCCCGCCCCCTTCGCTCCGCCCCCTCCCGTCCGCTCCGCCCCCTCCCCCGGGGGGGTGGGGGCGGCTTTCTGTCGTCCACATTGGGCAGCAAAAAAGGTAGGTTCACCCCTGCCTGTGCCGAGGGGAGTGGCTGTGAAATCACCTGTTGTGATTGGTGGATTTGGTGTCTTATCTACATGTACATGATCGCTGTGATCATCAGTGTGCTGTAAGGGAGGTGACTGCTGCAAAGAAATCTCCTACAGTAAACGGGAAGTCTCAACATAGGATTTTTTTTAAAAAAAATTAATTTAATAAGATTTTTTTTTTAATATCACTAAAAATTCTTTAAAAATATGTTTTAACATAAAACTTACTTTAAAAAAAATTAAATAAATTTTAGGTAATTTTGTGGTGACACATGCCTCCTTCTTCTCAATTAGCCAACCCTAAGTGGAGGCCTACTTTTTGGGCCGACCCAGCCCATCAACGTTATACATGGTTAGCGTTTCAGTTCAATGGTCTACCTGTAATACTCCATTTCTCCTGTAGTGGCCACTGTCTCAAGACTTGCGTCGATCAACTGATTTTCAGGCCTGTTTGTCCTGATACAATTGAGCGATTCCGTGCCTGTTGTAATATATTTTGGTCTCTCCATTGTGCTCAGAGTATTACTATGCATACTTAGCAGAATATTTCACGGCACAAACGTGGACAGAATTTCTGCCAATATGATGAATCTTCGATTAAGGAATGCGAGGTCTGTGTTTACTCTACGGTCACGAAGAACAAAGAATTAGTAGCACTTCTCATTTACGCCGACTTATTTTACAAGCTGTTGTGGTATGATGGTTTAAATTTTTAAAAAATTTTTGTTTTTTTTGCAGCTGAAGGACCCGACGACTATCCAGATCAGTTCGATGATGTGTTGGAGTTTATTCAAGACACCATAAAAAGACTTCGGAGGTCATCCAACAAGCAATCCCTCTCCAGACGAGACAGAGGGAGACTCGCTGCTACAACAGACACTAAAGATTCCAGTAAAAAGACGAGCAAGGAGACTCGAAAAAGGAGAAACAAGGGATGCGTCCTTAGGGAGATACACTTGAACGTGACTGACTTGGGGTTGGGCTACGAAGCGAAGGAAGAACTTAAGTTCCGGTACTGCAGTGGGTCCTGCAGCAACCCAGAGACAACTTACGACCAAATTCTGAAAAACTTGACCATCAAGAAAAAGTTGGTTAACGACAAGGTGAAGCAGGCGTGCTGCAGGCCCATTGCCTTCGATGACGACGTGTCGTTTTTGGACGACAATCTAGTTTACCACACCTTGAGGCAACATTCCGCTAAGAAATGTGGATGTGTATGATTTCCTTTTTGGATAGCCATGCGGCAGCATGTATTGCATTCCTGAAATATGGCAAAAGGAAGGGATCAAGATTTCCCTGGTAGAGGTCTCCCGGCAGACAGAGATGGAGAAGAGGACCAAGGATGGTTGGGCATGGAGCTATCATGGAAACCTGTTGTGGCATTAATCCAGTGAGTGCCAGGATACAAAAAAAAAAATAACAAAAAAACAAAAAATTTCCCCCGTGAGAGAGGCAGACAGCAGATTCAGCTCTTCTACGGGGGGTCGGATTTTCACCAATTTTTTTTCTATACGTGACTCACCAGCAGTGTTGACTGGAAAGGTCGATATCCAGCTTTTAAGCACCGGCATTTATACATCGTGCATGTCAGGTTTTTTTTTTTTTTTCCTGTATATCTTTTTGTTACATCAGAAAACAAGTGTATTACGTAATCCGTTAGTTCTGTATTTTGGGGTTTAATTAAAATTTTTGCTACTTTACATTAGTCCATTGACATACTGTACCGAATACTGTCCTTCTCATTACAGGTAATGGCAATCAATGACGTCACTTCCACTTCTTTTTGTTTTTGCTCTTTTTTCCCTTTTACCCCCAACATGGCGTACGGTAGACTCATGTGGCGAACAATCAGAGCCCAACCAGATGGCAAAAATATCACAAAAGTCTTTGTTTTTGTTGCCCAATCGTACAATCGGGTTGAGAATTGGGCCCCGTTGGCCGGGGGTAAAGGGCGCCCTTGACTATACGATATACCTAACCCCAAACATATAGCCCCAATAGAATGCAGTACATTGGCGTGGGTGCATGGACAAGCAAAACTCTTTGGGTATGTTCATGTGGTGCAGTCCAATTTTTCCAAAAATTTGCAGAAATTTGCCACGACTTGATGGCAAAAAACTTTGATTTGGCTGTACCCTGTGAATATACTCTTAGCATATTATGCAGGTACAACAAAATTAGGCGATATGTAACATATAGGGCCCATATAGATCCCAAAGGATTGTATTCTGTCGTTGGCCCACGATTGGAGCCACCGTCCAATAGGCATGGAGCCCAATATGGAAAATATTGGCCATTATACCTTGTTCATAGGAGGCCCTGAGTAGCGGTCACAGGGTATGCCAGACAAGTCTTGGATAACCCACCATCCACCGCGACTAGACCTGCTGAGGACATGTACCTAACCCAAATCTGGCCCAACATGAAGGCCTTCGATGGGAGAGACTCATCGACACCTAATCTATATACAGGACATTTATGTTTTTGGGGATTTTTTTTTTTTTTTTTTTTGACAGTACATTGGTAATTGGCCCCCGAGGCCGAGCAGACTACTTGATGCAATGCATCCACTCAGATACATGAAGATATAGAATATATTTATTGATTATTAAGTTATTGCTATTTATTACAGTCCAGTTATGAATGTTTCTTCTTCCTATTTATTGCAATTTCTTCTTTGATGGTGCCAAAGCGAAGCATGCTCTCAAGACTACGATGAGACGGATGCGAGAACGTGTATGTTGGTAGTTGTAGAATCACAGACTTTACCCTTTTTTTTTAAGCTTCTGTTCTTAAAGGGGTAGCCTTGAGTGACAAAAACATGGAGGCTTTTTCCCAAAAACAGCGCCACACCTGTCCAAAGGTTCTATGTGGTATTGCAACTTGACTGCAATGATCCCCCGACAAGTATGGTGCTCGCTTTTGGAAGTTTGCAGACATGTTTTTGTAATTTAGGACAATCCCTTTAAAGGAGGGCCAAAATGGTGATGTGGCCTTGTCCAGAGGAAAGTATATGTGATATAATATGCAAAGCTTCATTGTTTCTAGGAGATATTTTATATCTGTTATAGCGAGAAAACTATGAATTATTATAAGTTACAACTAGGAAGACTAGAGAATTGACTAAATTTAAAGGGGATGTCCACTTTGGAAATCCCTTTTTCCTTAGATTGGTGCCCCTGTGATAGGCTGATCTACTAAGCTCCTTACTGCTGGGACCTTCACCAGTCTTTAGAAGAACCTAGCAGCTAGTATTTCATTTCCCTACAGCACTCCCACAGGGCAAATGGAGTATTACACTGTTGTCATTTAAACCCAAGGTTATTAGTGTAATGCATGGACGTGTCTAGTCCTCCAGAGACGAGGAAGGGTCGGAAATGATTTCCCAATAGCTTAGTATTATTCCAATGCCTTGGCCGAGCATTAAGTGATACTATTAAGGAGTTGGATATCGGAAACAGTCGACGGGTTGCTGACAGACACGCCCCTAATTTGACAACCTCACACGTTAAGCCCTGAATTTGCAGAGGATGCTGGGAGATTTCTGCTCTGAAGCTTCAGAATCCTAAAATGCTACATTACACTTTCTAGGTTACAGGTTTTATGTTATTTTATGTTTTGGGGTTTTTTGTTTTTTTTTGCAGATTCTAAAGATTTTACTGTTAGAATTTTTTTAGAATTTTTGTTTTCAGGATCATTGCGTCTTCAGAATTTTTTTTCTCACCATTTCCTGTCCTGATAAAAAGGGGTAAAGTCTGTGATGCTGGTATATATTCTTCCCCGACGGTATGAAGCTATAACTATTTGCTTATCTGAACGTTTCGATTTCACCTGAGTCATGTCTTGTTCATTTGTGTTACTCAACCAAAGTTCTCTACAAACTTTATTTTTGTACAATATTCATTTTTTAACTTTTTACAAAATAAAACTCATTTCTATCATCCTTTGTGGTTGGCGGTCTGTCTGTTTTTATACCTGCACGTAAGGGGGAGGTGGTTTGTAGGCATGGGTGGAGCTATAGGGTTGGAGGTCTGGGGGGGACCAATGGCCCTTTGTCACATAGGAACCAGTATTAAAAATGGCACATGCCAATTGGGGGCCCTATACACAATCTGCATAGGACCCAGGAGATTCATGTTATATCTCTGGTGGTGTGTTTATAATCGATGTACTCTATGATTTACCCCATACCTGTACCCACTGGCACCTCCATACTCTATGATTTACCCCAACCTGTACCCACTGGCACCTCCATACTCTATGATTTACCCCAAACCTGCACCCACTGGCACCTCCATACTCTATGATTTACCCCATACCTGTACCCACTGGCACCTCCATACTCTATGATTTACCCCAACCTGTACCCACTGGCACCTCCATACTCTATGATTTACCCCAACCTGTACCCACTGGCACCTCCATACTCTATGAATTTACCCCAAACCTGTACCCACTGGCACCTCCATACGCTATGATTTACCCCATACCTATACCCACTGGCACCTCCATACGCTATGATTTACCCCATACCTGTACCCACTGGCACCTCCATACTCTATGATTTACCCCATACCTGTACCCACTGGCACCTCCATACTCTATGATTTACCCCAAACCTGCACCCACTGGCACCTCCATACTCTATGATTTACCCCATACCTGTACCCACTGGCACCTCCATACTCTATGGTTTAACCCATACCTGTACCCACTGGCACCTCCATACTCTATGATTTACCCCATAC
Source organism: Leptodactylus fuscus (assembly GCF_031893055.1). Lineage (NCBI taxonomy): Eukaryota > Metazoa > Chordata > Amphibia > Anura > Leptodactylidae > Leptodactylus > Leptodactylus fuscus. The sequence continues at coordinate 18,137,525 of NC_134265.1, forward strand.
CTGTACCCACTGGCACCTCCATACTCTATGATTTACCCCAACCTGTACCCACTGGCACCTCCATACTCTATGATTTACCCCAACCTGTACCCACTGGCACCTCCATACTCTATGAATTTACCCCAAACCTGTACCCACTGGCACCTCCATACGCTATGATTTACCCCATACCTATACCCACTGGCACCTCCATACGCTATGATTTACCCCATACCTGTACCCACTGGCACCTCCATACTCTATGATTTACCCCATACCTGTACCCACTGGCACCTCCATACTCTATGATTTACCCCAAACCTGCACCCACTGGCACCTCCATACTCTATGATTTACCCCATACCTGTACCCACTGGCACCTCCATACTCTATGGTTTAACCCATACCTGTACCCACTGGCACCTCCATACTCTATGATTTACCCCATACCTGTACCCACTGGCACCTCCATACTCTATGATTTACCCCAAACCTGCACCCACTGGCACCTCCATACTCTATGATTTTATCCCATACCTGTACCCACTGGCACCTCCATACTCTATGATTTACCCCATACCTGTACCCACTGGCACCTCCATACTCTATGGTTTAACCCATACCTGTACCCACTGGCACCTCCATACTCTATGATTTACCCCAAACCTGTACCCACTGGCACCTCCATACTCTATGATTTACCCCAAACCTGCACCCACTGGCACCTCCATACTCTATGATTTTATCCCATACCTGTACCCACTGGCACCTCCATACTCTATGATTTACCCCAAACCTGCACCCACTGGCACCTCCATACTCTATGATTTACCCAATACCTGTACCCACTGGCACCTCCATACTCTATGATTTACCCAATACCTGTACCCACTGGCACCTCCATACTCTATGATTTACCCAATACCTGTACCCACTGGCACCTCCATACTCTATGATTTACCCCAAACCTGTACCCACTGGCACCTCCATACTCTATGATTTACCCCAAACCTGCACCCACTGGCACCTCCATACTCTATGATTTTATCCCATACCTGTACCCACTGGCACCTCCATACTCTATGATTTACCCCAAACCTGCACCCACTGGCACCTCCATACTCTATGATTTACCCCAAACCTGCACCCACTGGCACCTCCATACTCTATGATTTACCCAATACCTGTACCCACTGGCACCTCCATACTCTATGATTTTATCCCATACCTGTACCCACTGGCACCTCCATACTCTATGATTTTATCCCATACCTGTACCCACTGGCACCTCCATACTCTATGATTTACCCCAAACCTGCACCCACTGGCACCTCCATACTCTATGATTTACCCAATACCTGTACCCACTGGCACCTCCATACTCTATGATTTTATCCCATACCTGTACCCACTGGCACCTCCATACTCTATGATTTACCCAATACCTGTACCCACTGGCACCTCCATACTCTATGATTTACCCAATACCTGTACCCACTGGCACCTCCATACTCTATGATTTACCCCAAACCTGTACCCACTGGCACCTCCATACTCTATGATTTACCCCAAACCTGCACCCACTGGCACCTCCATACTCTATGATTTACCCCAAACCTGTACCCACTGGCACCTCCATACTCTATGATTTACCCCAAACCTGCACCCACTGGCACCTCCATACTCTATGATTTTATCCCATACCTGTACCCACTGGCACCTCCATACTCTATGATTTACCCCAAACCTGCACCCACTGGCACCTCCATACTCTATGATTTACCCAATACCTGTACCCACTGGCACCTCCATACTCTATGATTTACCCAATACCTGTACCCACTGGCACCTCCATACTCTATGATTTACCCAATACCTGTACCCACTGGCACCTCCATACTCTATGATTTACCCCAAACCTGTACCCACTGGCACCTCCATACTCTATGATTTACCCCAAACCTGCACCCACTGGCACCTCCATACTCTATGATTTTATCCCATACCTGTACCCACTGGCACCTCCATACTCTATGATTTACCCCAAACCTGCACCCACTGGCACCTCCATACTCTATGATTTACCCCAAACCTGCACCCACTGGCACCTCCATACTCTATGATTTACCCAATACCTGTACCCACTGGCACCTCCATACTCTATGATTTTATCCCATACCTGTACCCACTGGCACCTCCATACTCTATGATTTTATCCCATACCTGTACCCACTGGCACCTCCATACTCTATGATTTACCCCAAACCTGCACCCACTGGCACCTCCATACTCTATGATTTACCCAATACCTGTACCCACTGGCACCTCCATACTCTATGATTTTATCCCATACCTGTACCCACTGGCACCTCCATACTCTATGATTTACCCAATACCTGTACCCACTGGCACCTCCATACTCTATGATTTACCCAATACCTGTACCCACTGGCACCTCCATACTCTATGATTTACCCCAAACCTGTACCCACTGGCACCTCCATACTCTATGATTTACCCCAAACCTGCACCCACTGGCACCTCCATACTCTATGATTTTATCCCATACCTGTACCCACTGGCACCTCCATACTCTATGATTTACCCCAAACCTGCACCCACTGGCACCTCCATACTCTATGATTTACCCCAAACCTGCACCCACTGGCACCTCCATACTCTATGATTTACCCAATACCTGTACCCACTGGCACCTCCATACTCTATGATTTTATCCCATACCTGTACCCACTGGCACCTCCATACTCTATGATTTTATCCCATACCTGTACCCACTGGCACCTCCATACTCTATGATTTACCCCAAACCTGCACCCACTGGCACCTCCATACTCTATGATTTACCCAATACCTGTACCCACTGGCACCTCCATACTCTATGATTTTATCCCATACCTGTACCCACTGGCACCTCCATACTCTATGATTTACCCAATACCTGTACCCACTGGCACCTCCATACTCTATGATTTACCCCAAACCTGTACCCACTGGCACCTCCATACTCTATGATTTTATCCCATACCTGTACCCACTGGCACCTCCATACTCTATGATTTACCCAATACCTGTACCCACTGGCACCTCCATACTCTATGATTTTATCCCATACCTGTACCCAATCAGTTTTCAGCATGTGCTGTGTACACGAGGGGAAATACAGAATAATCATTACACACAGGACTACAATGACTGTTAACACCTAGAGAGGAGGAACCCAGTTTATAGGAACTGAGAATTAACTGTATTAGTGAATCTACCGTTTTTTAGAATATGAAAGTAGTACTTTGTCTTTATTCACAATTTTTTGTCAGGTTTACTTACATCAACCGGTCTTTTTTGTAAAGGAGTCCGAACCCTATGGCACATTTTTAAAAGATAATCTTACGTGTTCTAAATTTTCAATATGGGATTTAAGGTTGGTGGTTTACCTTGAAATTATATTTTCGAAAAGATATTTATAAGAAAAAGTATGCTTAGAAGGATTTTTTTTTTCTTTTTTTTTTTTTTTTTAAAAAAAAACAACTTTATTTATAGTGAACATTTGTAACACACGTAGTCAATTATGGATCTAATTCATTACATCTGAAGTTAGAGTTACTTAAGATGCATCAGTTAGAGTCTCTCCAGAGCAGATTATTCTTCCAGCAATGCTATGATTAAAGGATACCATATCCTGAAACGCGTTAGTTGCGGTTTTTAAACTCTTTTTCACCATGTATTTTCATATCTTTTTGCACCGTCTTCTGTATTTTTAAATTCAACATGGAATAAAAGCTAAGTTTTAAGGAAGTCAAGGTGTGAAGACGCCCATTTCTCTTCTTCTTCTGATTATTATGCTCTGGGGTCTGAGAAACCCCAGACTATAGTCATAGCCCTTCTGGTTCTCACCAAACTTGACAAAATTGGTGGGCCAAACTAAAGAATGTTAAAGGGGTTGTCAAAGAATCTCAGTCCCTGGCCAGGAGGTCGGAGAGGGTGTAATATTAAAAAAAAAACACCTTTATTGATCCTGTGCTATATGGAGGCAGATAGCACAGGATCCGGCAGTAGGTAATGGTAACACGTCAGCTCCTCCTACCTGGAGAGTCACAGAGCATGCCCACAACACTCCACAAAGAAGTCTATAGTGTTTTTGTTTTCCAGGAATCTGGAACTTCTATTACAACAATGTGGCTGCCCCCTGATACCAGATAGAAAGAATGTCCACGTTCTCTTATATTAAGTCATGATAGTTTATTTAGACATGGATGGAAGATCTACTGAGATCTCCTCAGATGTCCAGGTCATACCAGACTTCCTACCACGTTGAGGGCCCCACTCCACCATGACCACCTTTAGCCGTCAGGTCGCCCTGGTCAGAGTTGGCTATGGCCTATGCCTTTCTTGCTTTGTATGGTCATGTCCAACTCCTTGATTCTTGATTCTGGATAAGACTTAACCACTGGACCCCACCGATTACCAAAATGGGGACTGCAGTCAAACTCTTCCTAGCTGTGGTCTTGGGGTTGGGAGAAACGGACAATCAGAGGCCTTAGTTTTGGTGATGGGAGTCCCCGTAGTCAGACCCATGCTGCGAGGAGTCGTGTAGCATGCTGTCCTATTCTTCCCATAAAACAATGGACGCCCAGGCCTTGTAAGCCATTATCCTATAAGGCTGTTACATAAACTCTCCCAGAGCTGCGGTCTCCCCTCCCCCACACTCTACTGTGTTAGTAAATTCAGAAAATATGTGGCACTTGAGAGATGAATACAGAAGGATATATTCCAAAGACATCTCCAGGTCTCCTCGCAGCTACTGACGTCTGTATAAACACAAGTGATATAGGACAGAGGCGTTTGTATTCCATGCCTCGTGTCTCAGTCCTTGCAGAAGATTTACTCTCCGGCCTGCAGGATATATTCGTTTTTACCTCATTTTGTACCTACATGGATGGATAGGGGCCCACACTAAGCCGGGTGCATCATATTAAAAACATATTGGATGTAGCAGAGCTGGGCGCACTGGAGTCTACTAAGAAGAGAGGTGTTTAGGACCCCTGGATATAATACATAGACAGACATTGTAGGGGAAGCCGTCATCGCCCATGTTATAAGCCGTGTTGTGCCCCCATGTTTGTGTACGGGCTGGCACTTATAGGAGTGGCCCGCCACTATATACAGACTCTGCCAGTACCACTGGGTACCAGGACAGGTGTAACCGGCCAGAAGAGGAGGGCAGTGCCAGGTGGCAATATGACCCAGACCACCAGGACGACTTCTCCTGACTACTGCAGGGATTCCTATGGAAATATCTTTGGTTCCTCTCATCAACAGATACAATAAGACAAATCAAACCATAGATAGATAGATAGATAGATAGATAGATAGATAGATAGATAGGAGATAGATAGATAGATAGATAGATAGATAGATAGGAGATAGATAGATAGATAGATAGATAGATAGATAGATAGATAGGAGATAGATAGATAGATAGATAGATAGATAGATAGATAGATAGAAGATAGATAGATAGATAGACAGGAGATAGATAGATAGATAGATAGATAGATAGATAGACAGATAGGAGATAGATAGATAGATAGATAGATAGATAGATAGATAGATAGACAGATAGGAGATAGATAGATAGATAGATAGATAGATAGATAGATAGATAGATGATAGATATGAGATAGATCATAGATAGATAGATAGATAGATAGATAGATAGATAGGCGATAGATAGATAGATAGATAGATAGATAGATAGATAGATAGGAGATAGATAGGTAGGAGATAGATAATAGATAGATAGATAGATAGATAGATAGATAGATAGATAGGAGATAGATAGATAGATAGATAGATAGATGATAGATAGATAGATAGATGATAGATAGATAGATAGATAGATAGATAGATAGATAGATAGATAGATAGATAGGAGATAGATAGATAGATAGATAGATAGATAGGAGATAGATAGATAGATAGATAGATAGATAGATAGATAGATAGATAGGAGATAGATAGATAGATAGATAGGAGATAGATAGATGATAGATAGGAGATAGATAGATAGATAGATAGATAGATAGATAGATAGATAGATAGATAGATATGGGATAGATTGATTGATAGATAGGAGATAGATAGATAGATAGATAGATGATAGATAGATAGATAGATAGATGATAGATAGATAGATAGATAGAAGATAGATAGATAGATAGATAGATAGATAGATAGATAGATAGATAGATAGATAGGAGATAGATAGCTAGATGATAGATAGATAGATAGATAGATAGATAGATAGATAGATAGGAGATAGATAGATAGATAGATAGATAGATAGATAGGAGATAGATAGATAGATAGATAGATAGGAGATAGATAGATAGATAGATAGATAGATAGATAGATAGGAGATAGATAGATAGATAGATAGATAGATAGGAGATAGATAGATAGATAGATAGATAGATAGATAGATAGATAGGAGATAGATAGATAGATAGATAGATAGATATGGGATAGATTGATTGATAGATAGGAGATAGATAGATAGATAGATAGATAGATGATAGATAGATAGATAGATGATAGATAGATAGATAGATAGATAGATAGAAGATAGATAGATAGATAGATAGATAGATAGGAGATAGATAGCTAGATGATAGATAGATAGATAGATAGATAGGAGATAGATAGATAGATAGATAGATAGATAGATAGGAGATAGATAGATAGATAGATAGATAGATGATAGATAGATAGATAGATAGATAGATAGATAGGAGATAGACAGATAGATAGATAGGAGATAGATAGATAGATAGATAGATAGATAGGAGATAGATAGATAGATAGATAGATAGATAGATAGATAGGAGATAGACAGATAGATAGATAGGAGATAGATAGATAGATAGATAGATAGATAGATAGATAGATAGATAGGAGATAGATAGATAGATAGATAGGAGATAGATAGATAGATAGATAGATAGATAGATAGATAGATAGGAGATAGACAGATAGATAGATAGGAGATAGATAGATAGATAGATAGATAGATAGATAGGAGATAGATAGATAGATAGATAGATAGATAGATAGATAGATAGGAGATAGATAGATAGATAGATGATAGATAGATAGATAGATAGATAGATAGGAGATAGATAGATAGATAGATAGATAGATAGATAGGAGATAGATAGATAGATAGATAGATAGATAGATAGATAGGAGATAGATAGATAGATAGATAGATAGATAGATAGATAGATAGATAGGAGATAGATAGATAGATAGATAGATAGATAGATAGACTTCTATCTTATTACTTTTTCCTCAGCCTTAGCATTTTCTCATCTTTCTTTCCTCCCGGTGACGTCTTCGCATTATTTTTAGCCGCGCCAATAACCAGGACAGGGTTTTGCTTTTAGATTTGTCCTTACACAATTGTTTTCTTATCGGCCGCATTAAAGTGTCAGGTGCCATAAATAGATCAGCGGCGCCCCGTGCAGACACATCATAAATGTCAGGTACTGTAACGTCTTCGCGCTCGGGGATAGTTACCGCTCTCTCATTCTTAACCTTTGTCGTAAGGACTTTCCAAGAAGCCGAGGATTTGGCGAGCCGGCTGAATCATCAATGGGTTGTTGTCCAAGGTAATTTGAGGTCTTGTTTTTTGCAGGACGAGCCGCACATTTTCTTGGCATTATTTTTGTGCATGGTTATTGTAGTTTTTAATAGAATTCCAATTCCAATAATCTATACAAAAAGATGAGGATGGCGATATCGGACGCGCCAATGATGCTTGTGGATATCTGGTTGGAGAGCGCCATTATTTATAAGCACAATCTATATTAGAGCGCTACATCGCGATAGCAGGAGATAAGAAGAGCGAGCGCCGTCCTTATCTCTTATGTTTGTGTAATGTTGTGTAACACAGATGTGGGATTTACCGCAGCAACAATCACGTAAACCGCACAATACAGGAACAAGTGTGATGTAAAGTGCGGGAAGCAACGACTAAACCTTATCAGAAGGTGCCGGAGAATTCCTGGAAGACGATGGAAATAACAAGGTGCAAAATAAAGCTGGAAATCAGTTCTGGAGTCCATAGGGATCGGATATGTCGTACCTACTACAGGACGCACCGCCCATGTGCACCTCAGACGCCATGTCTGCTAGTCCCAGTGATCGGTATTGGTGGCCGCTGCCTCGGAGTGGAGTTTTCTCTCGTTATACAATGAAGAAATACAATTATTAAATGATGGACACATCAGATTGTGATACATGTTGTGTCATTTTTCCATCGTTTCTAGATTGCACGCCAGCTTTCGGGAGAAGGCAGTGCCAGGTGTCAACATGGCCCAGACCACCATGACAACTTCTCCTGAGTCTCCTGCCAAGAAAATCGTGAGTCTGTATAGTAATACAAACTCATCCCTTAAAGTAATACAGGCCCCGGAATAAACAAACCGGTCCCCGGAACAGAAAATTAGACCCCAACCAGATCCCCTAAAGAAATACCAAACCATAAACCTGAAATACATTCAGACCTGAGACACTTACCTGAGACACTTACAATCTGACGTCTCCTCCTCTGTGAAGCCTTGTAACTGTAGCTTAAGAACTTGCACGCACCCTGTAGCCTCCAGCATAAGAACCTGCACGCACCCTGTAGCCTCCAGCATAAGGACCTGCACACACCCTGTAGCCTCCAGCATAAGGACCTGCACGCACCCTGTAGCCTCCAGCATAAGGACCTGCACGCACCCTGTAGCCTCCAGCATAAGGACCTGCACGCACCCTGTAGCCTCCAGCATAAAGACCTGCACGCACATGGTCATGTAACCTTATACATGCAGGTCCTTCTACAGATATAGGACCTGCACACTTTGGTGCCTTCAGGGATCACTGTACATCAAAGGGTGGATTTGTGTTTTGCAGAAGATACAAAATCGATAGATATGAGACATAGATCATAGATGTTAGATTGTTAATAAATAGATCGATATGAGAAAGTTAGATATACCTCTCAACCATCCATGATTCAGCAGGACAGTCCCGGTATTCCAGGTCCTGTTCTGCGGTCCCGGTCAGTAGGAGTTATGTCCCAGTATCACTCTATGTGAAGCACATCTCTGTGTGCTCCAACCCCAGGAGCTGCAGGCGCCATGTGATGATATCACTCACATCGCGCCTTCAAATCCCTGAACTCTCCAGGAGACCAGACTTCTACAGAGAGGCAGGGGAGCGAGGAGAGGTGAGTATGTGTGGTATTACTATGATAAACTGGGAGCAGATGAAGGGGACCATTAAACTGGGGGAAGATGGAGAGGGGCATTCAACTTGGTGCAGATAAAGAAGGGCATTAAACTGGGTGCAGATGAAGGGGGGACATTAAACTGGGGGAAGACGAAGAGGAACATTAAACTGTGGGGGCAGATGGAGGCTGACATTAAAAAGGGGGCAGCTGGATAGGGAAATTAAACTGTGGGGGTTGATGGACGGGGACATTAAACTGGGGGTAAATTGGAAGGGGGTATTAAACAAGAGGCAACTGGAGGAGGACATTAAAGCATGGGGGTAGCTGGAGAGGGACATGTCTGCTTCTAGTTGCCCCAAGTTTAATGACAACCTCCAGCTGCCCTAGATAGGAGATAGATAGATAGATAGATAGATAGATAGATAGATGATAGATAGATAGGAGATAGATAGATAGATAGATAGATAGATAGATAGATAGATAGGAGATAGATAGATAGGAGATAGATAGATAGATAGATAGATAGATAGATAGATAGATAGATAGGAGATAGATAGATAGATAGATAGATAGATAGATAGATGATAGATAGGAGATAGATAGATAGATAGATAGATAGTAGATAGATAGATAGATAGATAGGAGATAGATAGATAGATAGATAGATAGGAGATAGAGAGATGATAGATAGATAGATAGATAGATAGATAGATAGATAATAGATAGATAGATAGATAGATAGATAGGAGATAGATAGGAGATAGATAGATAGATAGATAGATAGATAGATAGATAGATAGATAGATAGATAGATGATAGATAGGAGATAGATAGATAGATAGGAGATAGATAGAGAGATAGGAGATAGATAGATAGATAGATAGATAGATAGATAGATAGATAGATAGGAGATAGATAGATAGATAGATAGATAGATAGATAGATAATAGATAGATAGATAGATAGATAGATAGATAGGAGATAGATAGATAGATAGATAGATAGATAGATAGGAGATAGATAGATAGATAGATAAATAGATAGATAGATAGATAGATAGATAGGAGATAGATAGATAGGAGATAGATAGATAGATAGATAGATAGATAGATAGATAGATAGATATTTGTAATATTCTGATACAATTCTGTATTTTTTCCACCATTTCTATCGCACAGTTGAAGCTTCCAGCAGAATTGCACAGAAAATGAGTCTTCAAAAACTTCCATAGAAAGAGACGTTGCAGAGAAGGAGACGTTGCAGTAATGGAAAACATTCAGACCGAGAATCCATAAAATGCAAACGCCAATGTTTCCAGGATCCCGTCCGAATGATCAAAGCCAATGAGGTAGTGAGGTCGAGCTTAAAAGACGCCGCTTCCATCCGACCGATGTTACCGCGCACGTGGAGCGCAGATCTGTGCGACGACTTCTAGGATTTGATTATTGATGCAGATGAGCTGACAAAACCGTAAAAGCACAAAACACTGTTTCTTGTTTCCGTTTCTCACTTTAAATTCACAGAGTTGAAGAATACAGATGTAGCAGAGCCGAGTCTAACAATGTGACACAGCTGATGGGACGTTACAAGGCAAAACGGACACAAATGAAGCCATAACAGGACATTGTCTCACTGTGTCAGTGCACCATTCAGAGGCGGCAGCATGGTGGCTCAGTGGTTAGGGGAGTTGTGTTGCAGCGCTGGGAGTTTGTATGTTCTCCCTGTGTTTGGTTTCCATCAGGTACCTCAGTTTCCTCCCAAATCTAAAGATGATGTGAATAGTGAAAATTTTATAACAGGGGAGGGGTTGGCAGATTCTGCAGAGATAGATCAACCTCAGTGCCTCCTGTCATGTAGAGTGTCCTCTGTTCCCCATGTTAAAGTTCCCCTACTTATCTTATTGCTCCCCCCTAATGGTGCACACACAAAATAATGCCACCTCAGTGCCCCACAATGTGTAATACCACCTCAGTATCCCCCCACAATGTGTAATACCACCTCAGTAACCCCCACAATGTATAATACCACCTCAGTAACCCCCACAATGTGTAATACCACCTCAGTAACCCCCACAATGTATAATACCACCTCAGTAACCTCCACAATGTGTAATACCACTTCAGTAACCCCCCACAATGTGTAATACCACCTCAGTAACACCCACAATGTGTAATACCACCTCAGTAACCCCCCACAATGTGTAATACCACCTCAGTAACACCCACAATGTGTAATACCACCTCAGTAACCCCCCACAATGTGTAATACCACCTCAGTATCCCCCCCACAATGTGTAATACCACCTCAGTAACCCCCACAATGTATAATACCACCTCAGTAACCTCCACAATGTGTAATACCACCTCAGTAACACCCACAATGTGTAATACCACCTCAGTAACCCCCCACAATGTGTAATACCACCTCAGTGCCCCCCACAAAGTGTAATACCACCTCAGTAACCCCCACAATGTGTAATACCACCTCAGTAACCCCCCACAATGTGTAATACCACCTCAGTATCCCCCCACAATGTGTAATACCACCTCAGTGCCCCCCACAAAGTGTAATACCACCTCAGTAACCCCCACAATGTGTAATACCACCTCAGTAACCCCCCACAATGTGTAATACCACCTCAGTAACACCCACAATGTGTAATACCACCTCAGTAACCCCCCACAATGTGTAATACCACCTCAGTATCCCCCCCCCACAATGTGTAATACCACCTCAGTAACCCCCACAATGTATAATACCACCTCAGTAACCTCCACAATGTGTAATACCACCTCAGTAACCTCCACAATGTGTAATACCACCTCAGTAACCTCCACAATGTGTAATACCACCTCAGTAACCCCCCACAATGTGTAATACCACCTCAGTGCCCCCCACAAAGTGTAATACCACCTCAGTAACCCCCACAATGTGTAATACCACCTCAGTAACCCCCCAAAATGTGTAATACCACCTCAGTAACACCCACAATGTGTAATACCACCTCAGTAACCCCCCACAATGTATAATGCCACCTCAATGCCCACAATGTGTAATACCACCTCAGTAACCCCCCACAATGTATAATGCCACCTCATTGCCCCACAATGTGTAATACCACCTCAGCAACCCCCCACAATGTGTAATACCACCCTCAGTATCCCCCTACAATGTGTAATACCACCTCAGTATCCCCCCACAATGTGTAATACCACCTCAGTAACCCCCCACAATGTGTAATGCCACCTCAGTATCCCCCACAATGTGTAATACCACCTCAGTATCCCCCCACAATGTGTAATACCACCTCAGTAACCCCCCACAATGTGTAATACCACCTCAGTGCCCCACAATGTGTAATACCACCTGTGTAATACCACCTCAGTATCCCCCAACAATGTGTAATACCACCTGTGTAATACCACCTCAGTAACCCCCCACAATGTGTAATACCACCTCAGTAACCCCCCCCCAATGTGTAATACCACCTCAGTATCCCCCCACAATGTGTAATACCACCCTCAGTATCCCCCACAATATGTAATACCACCTCAGTATCCCCCCACAATGTGTAATACCACCTCAGTATCCCCCAACAATGTGTAATACCACCTCAGTATCCCCCAACAATGTGTAATACCACCTGTGTAATACCACCTCAGTAACCCCCCCCAATGTGTAATACCACCTCAGTATCCCCCCACAATGTGTAATACCACCCTCAGTATCCCCCACAATGTGTAATACCAGCTCAGTAACCTCCACAATGTGTAATACCACCTCAGTAACCCCCACAATCTGTAATACCACCTCAGTAACCCCCACAATGTGTAATACCACCTCAGTAACCCCCCACAATGTGTAATACCACCTCAGTATCCCCCCACAATGTGTAATACCACCTCAATATCCCCCACAATGTGTAATACCACCTCAGTATCCCCCCACAATGTGTAATACCACCTCAGTATCCCCCACAATGTGTAATACCACCCTCAGTATCATCCCACAATGTGTAATACCACCCTCAGTATCCCCCCACAATGTGTAATACCTCCTCATTGCTCCCGAAACAGAGAAGGAGCACACAGCAAATGAACTGATGCTCACCACTTGCTTCCCTTGCGGGTGCATCCTACAAGTTGGAGCGCGGTACGGTAGGAAGTCAATGTATTTTGCTTTACCAGAGGTTCAAGAATGGGTTGGGGGAACCCTCCCCAATCTGCAGACTTTCAGTATTTTTAATATCTGGGTTGGCAGAACTGGGGAAACAGTTGGATCCCACTTATTCACTTGGAATTTACAAGGTGAGCCCCAACAAGGACCGTGGTGAGGTATGGCAATCTCTGGACGGGGTCTGCACTAGACAATCAGGGAGTAGCTATAACTGTGAAAGGTTAAACCTTGGAAGGGCCGACAATGGAATGGCTGGAGGTCGACAGAAAATCAATGGAGTGAGACCCACCCCAGGGTAGTGACCACAAATGGAGAGCAGGAGGGAAGCCTGGCCTATCTCTGAGGTAGGGAAAGGTGAGGTTTATGGTTCCTTGAGGCCTCCTGGTACAACTCTTCCCTTGTCACCCCTATATCTATACAGCTCTCCAGAGGTTTCTTTCTATCTGCTCTCCACCTCTTGACTCTCTAGTCTTCGTACAGCTCGATGCCGAGGAGAAGACTCCATTATACAGAACATTTCGTCTTTTTTGCGGTGACTCATTTTCTAAACAATTTACAGTAAAAACATCGCTGTTAATCTCCTTGAAACCAGCAGCCGTTTAGCAGAGGATTTCCTCAAGTGGTTGGTTAACCCGTTCTCCATCAACGTTAAGCCTTTAATAGAGGATACGACCACTAAGACGAGCTGATGTGGGTGGACGATGGTTGCGTGAGCGCAGTGGGGGAGGCTCTAGGAGGTTTGCATGGTGCTAATATACATACATGGAGTTTCAAGATTCTCATTGCCCTAAGACAAAGCCATGTTATGGGTCTGACAAGTCATTTGTAGTCTACACCAGTGGCGTAACTACCGGGGTAGCAGCTGCCACAGGGCCCGGGACATTAGGGTTCCGGTGACAGCCGCTACCGCTGTGTTTTATTTTTCTTAACAGACCGTTACCAGCTACAGTAACTCCAGCCAGTAACAGGCCCTATTTACTTACCGATCCTGGCAGGGGCCGGGAACAGTAAGTGACGCCACGTGCCCCACAAACACTATTATTATACTCGGGGGGGGGGTTCAGACCCCCGAGTATAATGGTCGGGGGCCCAGGAGAGATAAGAGAACATAAAAAACCATGTTACTTACCTCTCCGTGTTCCATACAGGCATCAGGCCTAGTTGTGTGATGTCCCTGACGTCACTTGACCGGGGCCTGCGTCCCGGATCATGTGACGTCCTGACATCATTGAAGATGGCCGACATCACCAAGGACTGCAGCAGAGCCGGTAAGTTACAGTGTTTTTTATGTTTGTATTCTCCCCTAGGTCTCCGATTATTATACTCTGGGGTCTGAAAAGACCCTAGAGTATAATAATTGTTCATGGTTGTCCACAATGGAGCATAATACTGTGTGCAGGGGCCACTATGGGGGATAATACTGTGTGCAGAGGCCACTATGGGGCATAATACTGTGTGCAGGGGTCACTATGGGACATAATACTGTGTGCAGGGGCCACTATGGGGGATAATACTGTGTGCAGGGGGCACTATGGGACATAATACTGTGTGCAGAGGCCACTATGGGACATAATACTGTGTACTGGGGCCACTATGGGACATAATACTGTGTGCAGGGGGCACTATGGAGGATAATACTGTGTGTGCAGGGGTCACTATGGGGCATAATACTGTGTGCAGAGGCCACTATGGGACATAATACTATGTACTGGGGCCACTACGGGGCATAATACTGTGTGCAGAGGCCACTATGGGGCATGATACTGTGTGCAGGGGCCACTATGGGGGATAATACTGTGTGCAGGGGCCACTATGGGGGATAACACTGTGTGCAGAGGCCACTATG
The DNA here is from genome assembly GCF_031893055.1 of Leptodactylus fuscus. Taxonomy (NCBI): domain Eukaryota; kingdom Metazoa; phylum Chordata; class Amphibia; order Anura; family Leptodactylidae; genus Leptodactylus; species Leptodactylus fuscus. The sequence goes on from NC_134265.1 coordinate 18,152,821, forward strand.
GGGTATGATACTGTGTGCAGGGGCCACTATGGGGCATGATACTGTGTGCAGGGGCCACTATGGGGCATGATACTGTGTGTAGGGGCCACTATGGGGGATAATACTGTGTGCAGAGGCCACTATGGGGCATAATACTGTGTGCAGAGGCCACTATGGGACATAATACTGTGTGCAGGGGCCACTACGGGGCATAATACTGTGTGCAGGGGCCACTATGGGGGATAATACTGTGTGCAGGGGCCACTATGGGGCATGATACTGTGTGTAGGGGCCACTATGGGGGATAATACTGTATGTAGGGGCCACTATGGGGCATAATACTGTGTGCAGAGGCCACTATGGGACATAATACTGTGTGCAGGGGCCACTACGGGGCATAATACTGTGTGCAGGAGCCACTATGGGACATAATACTGTGTGCAGGGGCCACTACGGGGCATAATACTGTGTGCAGGGGCCACTACGGGGCATAATACTGTGTGCAGAGGCCACTATGGGCCATAATACTGTGTGCAGGGGCCACTATGGGCCAATGGCACTATGGCCATTGAGAATATCATTTGCACTAGTCTACAGAAACCTTCCTCCTTGTGTTGCGGTGCTGGGGTCCTGGACGTTCCTCTTCAAGTTCTTCAGTTTCCTCCCAGACACTAAAAAAAAATTCTAGGGTTACATTTTGGTAGTATGAGCTGAAGATTACAAGAGAGCGTTGTCACATTGTCACTCCATGGACTTCTGGTCACAGGTCATGTACGGTTGGCACCGCCATGTTCCACATATGCTGACCTATCCCGAGCAGTTGTCTTGAGCTCCACATTTGGCTGAGTATGCACACACCTTTCCGCAAGTCTGGTTATCGCCGGTACTTGATGTAGTAGATGTTCAGCACAAAGATGGCCAATTTTCATAAAGATGGGTGACCGGGTTGGTAACAACTCAGCTTCCTTCCAAGTCTTCTATAAATTTCAGTTTCTCCACTCAGACATCATTACTATACTCTGGATTTCTCCAGAAGAGGATCGAAATATAAACCCCCCCACCCCTCCTCACCTCTCCCGGACGCCACCATGGTGTCTGCTCTCCTTCCCAAGCATCTTCTGCCCTCTTCTGTGACATCACGGGGTTTGCAGAGATCCCAGAATATAATGGAGGCACTTTCTGAAGTAACTGATGTGCGGACTTTGCAATTATTCGTAAATCGGATCTTGCGAGGTTCTCCCATAGCAGTTGTTCCGTTCCCCGTAGCAAATAATCACAGCACAGATTTAATTTTTCCAAAGCGGGTAAAGAAATCAAAGCTGAGTTTGGTTGGTTTGAGATTGGTTGCTATGGGTAACAAAGATTTACAATTATATCACTGTGATGAGGCCTAGTAACAGTGATGAGGCCTAGTACGTGTGAGGAGGCCTAGTACGTGTGAGGAGGCCTAGTACGTGTGATGAAACTGAGTAGCAGTGATGAGTACCTGTGAGGGAACCTAGCACCAATGATGAGGCCTAGTACCAGTGATGAGGCCTAGTAACAGTGATGAGGCCTAGTACGTGTGAGGAGGCCTAGTACGTGTGATGAAACTGAGTAGCAGTGATGAGTACCTGTGAGGGAACCTAGCACCAATGATGAGGCCTAGTACCAGTGATGAGGCCTAGTAACAGTGATGAGGCCTAGTACGTGTGAGGAGGCCTAGTGACAGTGATGTGGTCTTGTACCTGTGAGGAAACTTAGTACCAGTGATGAGGCCTAGTACCAGTGATACAGTCTTGTACCTGTTATGGGGCCTAGTACCTGTGATGAGGCCTAGTACCTGTGATGAGGCCTAGTACCTTTGATGAGGCCTAGTACCTGTGATGAGGCCTAGTACCAGTGATACAGTCTTGTACCTGTTATGGGGCCTAGTACCTGTGATGAGGCCTAGTACCTTTGATGAGGCCTAGTACCTGTGATGAGGCCTAGTACCAGTGATACAGTCTTGTACCTGTTATGGGGCCTAGTACCAGTGATGAGGCCTAGTACCTGTGATGAGGCCTAGTACCAGTGATACAGTCTTGTACCTGTTATGGGGCCTAGTACCTGTGATGAGGCCTAGTACCTTTGATGAGGCCTAGTACCAGTGATACGGTCTTGTACCTGTGATGAGGCCTAGTATCCGTGATGAGGCCTAGTACCACTGATGAGGCCTAGTACCAGTGACGAGGTCTAGTACCTGTGAAGCGGTCTAGTACCTGTGATGAGGCCTAGTACCTGTGATGAGGCCTAGTACCAGTGATACAGTCTTGTACCTGTTATGGGGCCTAGTACCTGTGATGAGGCCTAGTACCAGTGATACAGTCTTGTACCTGTTATGGGGCCTAGTACCTTTGATGAGGCCTAGTACCAGTGATACGGTCTTGTACCTGTGATGAGGCCTAGTATCCGTGATGAGGCCTAGTACCACTGATGAGGCCTAGTACCAGTGACGAGGCCTAGTACCTGTGATGAGGCCTAGTACCAGTGATACAGTCTTGTACCTGTTATGGGGCCTAGTACCTGTGATGAGGCCTAGTACCTGTGATGAGGCCTAGTACCAGTGATACAGTCTTGTACCTGTTATGGGGCCTAGTACCTGTGATGAGGCCTAGTACCTTTGATGAGGCCTAGTACCAGTGATACGGTCTTGTACCTGTGATGAGGCCTAGTATCCGTGATGAGGCCTAGTACCACTGATGAGGCCTAGTACCAGTGACGAGGTCTAGTACCTGTGAAGCGGTCTAGTACCTGTGATGAGGCCTAGTACCTGTGATGAGGCCTAGTACCAATGAGGTGGTCTTGTACAACTGATGAGGCCTAGTACCAGTGACGAGGTCTAGTACCTGTGAAGCGGTCTAGTACCTGTGATGAGGCCTAGTACCTGTGATGAGGCCTAGTACCTTTGATGAGGCCTAGTACCAGTGATACGGTCTTGTACCTGTGATGAGGCCTAGTATCCGTGATGAGGCCTAGTACCACTGATGAGGCCTAGTACCAGTGACGAGGTCTAGTACCTGTGAAGCGGTCTAGTACCTGTGATGAGGCCTAGTACCTGTGATGAGGCCTAGTACCAATGAGGTGGTCTTGTACAACTGATGAGGCCTAGTACCAGTGACGAGGTCTAGTACCTGTGAAGCGGTCTAGTACCTGTGATGAGGCCTAGTACCTGTGATGAGGCCTAGTACCTGTGATGAGGCCTAGTACCAATGAGGTGGTATTGTACAACTGATGAGGCCTAGTACCTATGACGAGTTCTAGTACCAGTGAGTTCGTCTTGTAGAACTGATGAGGCCTAGTATCAGTGATGAGGCCTTGTATTTTCAGAACTAATAATGTCCCCTCAGGCGGCTAATGTATTTCTAGTGACTGTAAGTGCAGAATTCCACTTAGATTCAGATGAATTTCCCATCATAATAGTGGGATCAGATCCAGGCTTTTGGAGGTGACTAGTACTAGAATAATCCCCTTGTTTTTGTAATGGGGGGATATTATGTAACCCTGTAAATGGAGTATAAATATCGCAACACTTTATTTATAGCACCACAGTCTTATAAATAAGGATGAGCCATAAGATGGACAAGAGAACTTGTCACCCGGCAGAAACGTCCTGGACAAAGTGATATTATTATCTCTGAGCACAAGAAGAACATTCTCTGCTCCCTGCGGAGGCGACGCTCGCCCGTGAGGTCACCCGTGTGCATTGTATCCATGACTAAAACTGCTGCAAACCGCAGTGACCTCACCCACAGAGCAGCAGTATCAGTAGCGTGATCTGTAACGTGTGACTACTATTTATAACGTGTGTTGTCTGACTTCTGCACATAGAGATGAGCAAACCACTTTGTAATGGGTTGGGTTTGTTACGTCATTTCCAAAAATCTAACAGAATCCAAGATTTTTGGGGCCGGAGAATGCAGAAGAGATGCGGAAAATAATACACGGTCATACTCACCTTCCCTCACCTCCCTGGCGGTGTCTGATGCCCCTTTGCAGACATCTTTAGTCCTCTTCTGGGCTCCATGACTCCGGCAGCCTCAGGGGTCAATTGAGGCCCAAACACAAGTGTGCTGTAGGGCTTGCCAATATCATGACATTAGTGTCAAAGTATCATGATGTCAATGCGCCCCCATGAGACCGCATCCAATCACAAGCCTCCACTGACCCCCAGGCCACTGAGGTCACCGACTAGGCGCGAAGTGGGACGAAGATGCCAGTTTCGTGTGAAACAGGTGGGCTAACCTTGTGAATATTTTGCCCATCTCTACACCGCACATTATAACGTATTAAAAGGGTATTTTGGAAACTACAAGGTATCTCCTATCCACAGGATTCCAGATAACGGATCGGTGCGGGTTATATAGGTGGGTCACGTAGGTGCGATGTTACTTCATTCATTTCTATAGGACCTGCTGTACTCCTCTTCTCCCATAGAGTGCCAGCCAGCAGGCTTGAGTGGCCTGTCACTCCATTTCGTATTTCTCGGCTCTCCTGGAACATACAGGGGTCTCCCGAAAGCAGCAGTGACTACCTGAATTCCTGGAAGCGGGGGTAAATGTCTTGGGTCCAAGGATGTGCCAAGGTCTCTGCTATTTAATACACGATGTGGGAATTTTATGTGCCAGTAAAGACACGAAAAAGGGGCGGATAAGGACATTAGCAAAAATGGAGTATGGTACGTGCCAATAGCGACAAGGACTCACCCATGCCTGTGATTGCCTGAGTGGTAGGTTCATGGTATCAAGAGGGACCAGCAAGTAGAGACCAGCAGGGAGACCTAAGAGCTGTTGGAGATAATTTTTTTGTTCAACGCATTTAGAAATAATTGTCAAACCCCTGAAAGGACCAACCTGTAAGATCCACCCACCAAGAACTTCTATGGTACAAAGCCAGACCTCATGAGCCTCCTTAGAACAATCCTTGGACTGAGGTCACCACTAAATGATGGAAAACTCTACAAAATACAAGGTCTAGCTGTAGTAACAAGGTGGTGACACTAGGAAGCTCCAGCATGTGCTGCGGCCACCTCCGAGCTGCAGATTCCCGTCCTCATTATATGCAGAGGAGCTTCCATTCAGCACCTTGACACCAGATGGGAGATCTGGCAGGCGGCTCCTTCCCCTTGTGTAATCCTAACCAGCGCCTCATTTCACAGATATGCTCAAGCTCTGCTGGCTCTTACTCAGTCTTCTGATCTATCACTTAGCCGCCCTGCAAGTTTCAGCCATATCCCTGGCACAAGTCGTAATCTTTTTGTTCCTAAAAGGAAGCCAATTGCTGGAACAAAACGGAGGAATTTCTGGACAATATAATCCTCATTCCAGGGTGACTGCACATGAGAGTCTTCCCGGGAGGCAGCGGCCTCCTCTACTATTATAGGCGTTCACATAGCTGAGCCGATATGGAAATCCCTGACGGCCCATGCCGGCTCCAGGTATAGGCGGGCCCTTGAGTGACAGAGTCTTAGTGGGCCCCTTGTCTCACCCAGTCTTAAGTTGACAAGCACTTATAGTAGATCACCATGGGCCTCTTAAGCTAAGTGGGCCTTGGCATCCGCACAGATTTGCCTAGTGCTGTTGCCAGCCGTTCTGATTGGCAATAACATGCAACCTGCAGCTGCTCAAAAGATGGAGGATTGTCTTTTTGAATTAAACTTTTTGACAATAACCAATTCATATCAAGTTGGCTCATGGACTCATTCAGCACTTTGATTTCCTACTGAATGGGAACTGCACACTGCACTGCACAGTGTATGGCGCCGTCTGCTTCCGACTCCGAACACTGTGTCGTTCCGACACCAGCAGTTCCACTACTAACGTCAGCTAATTGGTGGGTGTGCCAGGGATTGAAATCTCATGGATCTGATGATATGGCCAATCCTAAAGATAGCTTATTAATATTGTTTGCCCAGAAAATCTCTGTAAACACGGGGTGCTTTACGTGCCCATTACAGGACCCGCAGATTCTGCTTCACAAGGGGGGTCCGCTGGTTTGAAACTGAAACTGAAAGAGACTACAGTCTTCCATGCAGGACTGTTCTTTCTGCCGATTTTAGACGGAATCTGCGGTGGAGAGCGGAGATTTCAACGCAGTCTTAGAAAATAATTTTTCTTCCTCCCGTACTTTGTCATTGAAGAAGGATCCAAATAACAACCAGCAGATCCTTAAAGCTCATGAATTCATATAATAGGAAACCAATAAGGAAAAAATATCTAAAGACATTAAAAAATTCCAGACCTAGTGGACCAGATTTGCCATCTTTTGCCTAGAATACTTCTGTAAACATGGGACGGTTTGGGTGCCCGTTACGGGACCCACACATCCCATATTCTACTTTACAAGTCAGAACTTTTGTCACCCACCTCGCCTTGTGAAGGAGGATCCCAACGACTAGTGAATGGATCCAGTAGAGCTGCTGACTAAACTGGATCAATCGGGTGTTGAAAAAGAAAAAAATTTATATCTAAAGACTTAAAAAAACTTTCAGATTTTCTTGGCTATGCCTTAACCCGGAGCATTTTTGGCACATCTCAGCTACTGTTTTTTTAAATAGTGGCTGGACTGGGATGGGAATCTGGCTCACCTTGCACAGAATGGAAGATTAGGAATGAATCTGTTTTCCCTTAGCCCAAACAGCAGCACAAATGGGGTATTCCCGCCCCTGTGTACTGTTAGGACAGGTGGAATTTTTAATTAACTAACAGTCTTCTTCCCCTATAAGAGGCCGGGAGACCTCCCCCTCCTTGTGTTAGTCCAAAAGTATAATAGAGAAACAAATATAATGCATAACAATTTAAGCATAGCAAAGACATAATAAGGGAGGGAGCCTTGTGCTGCTGTTTGGGCTAAGGGAAAACATATCATCATTCATAATCTTCCATTCCCCCTACACCCAACAGCAGCACAAATGGGGATTTAGCAAGTATAAAATGCACTAGGGTGGGGGGTCTTGGCGGACTGATTCCAAGACCAATTGCTCAAAGGCAACGGAATCCGGTGTGCACCAGTCCAGCCTATAGTGTCTGGCGAAGGTGAGATGCGAACTCCAGGATGCGGCACCGCATATCTGCTCTAAGGAGAGCGAACGTCTCTGCCCAGGAAGTTGACACGGCTCTGGTAGCGTGTGCCCATAGAAACTCTGGTACTGGTAGGTCCTGGGCACGAAGCGAGCATGAAATGGCCTCTTTAATCCACCTTGACAAGGTGGCTTTGGATTCTTTAGCTCCTCCGTTACGTCCATAGACATTAACCAGTAGGTTTTCTGACCTTCGGAAGGGTTCGGTACGCTCTAAGTAGATACGAAGTGCTTGGACCTCCGAAAGGCCGGCCCGAAGCGCTGCGAGAAACAAAAATGCGCACTGTGCATGTGGGGGCTTCCGACCGCGCAAGAAAAATGCGCTACATGCGCGGACCCTCTGACAGGCCGGTGCGGAGTACAGCGAGAGGGAATGGGCAACTGCACATGCGCAGACTTCCGGAGCCGGTCTGGGTGCGCCGACACAGGCGCCCCTGGCAAACCCATCTGCTGGAGGAAGGTTCCGACCAGGGAGCGGCGTCCCTCCCCCCTTCTAACCCTATAAAAGCTGGACCATTAACACAGTCGGTTTCTCTTTGCAGCTCTATGAACATGGTTGGCAGCTCACAGGCCAGCTTCACAGCAGGAGGCTCGCCATTTTCTGACTCCTCGCGGTTCGTGCACTTGTTTACGTGACCTCTGCAGATTTTTAGATTATTGTCCCTTTAATACAAAAATAAACTACAATACAAAGTCAGGGGGAATTCTTCATTTTGGTAGCGTTCAGCTTTGATTGCATTCTGTCCATTTAACAAGCCATGGTAATGTGAACAATGTTCCATGGTAATCGCCAGCAGGTGCAGACCTCGTGCTGGAGTCACATTTGTCACGCTGGAATGGTAAAAACGGAAACTTAAATGTGGATTTTTTCCGTGGAGCCAACATGTACTGAAGCAGATCCCATAAGACTGTTTACTGCCCATGGAGTATTACCCAGCGGGCATTGCCCTACCTACTAGCTGGAACTATTCCCGTTGACAGATCTATTGAAAACAGATCTCATTGGATTGTGTGGGGATCCACTTTGGTTCATGGTGAATAACCCTTTAAGGACTCGGGGTAATTCGGATGTTAACTCTATGCTACTTTATCCCATTGGCGCCTGTAACGGTATGGCGCCGAGCAGGAAGGAGTTAAATACCCAATGGGGAGATCCATCTACAGCAGACTAAATATGATGATGGATTATATAAGGTGGCTCAGTAGTTACAGCTCTGGGGTCCAGGGTTCAAATCTAACCAAGAAAATCTGCAAGGATCTATGTTCTTATAGATTTTTGGGGAATCTTGTTCTAACTGGAACACCCCTTTACATGATATTTCTTCTATGACCCCCCCTATATTCTGTGTACTAGGAATCCCCTGGCAGCCACAGTGTACATCAATGGAGTGACGCGTCCCGGCACTGACACGCACATCCACATTTCCAGTCATCTCCACAGAGATTTTCCTTCGCTGAAATATTAGAAACATTTGTCCTTTTTCCACTAAGTTAAAATTTCTCAGAGCTACATGAAAAGTTTTTTTTTGCGAAGTTTAATCCCTGAATAAATGGAAAATTCTAGAACTTTCTTATAGACTTTCTGTTTCTATTCTCCATGTACAAGATCTCTGCTTGCGGTCAGTGACTGAGAAGACTCTGGTGTCCATTCAGAGTCAGTAACCCTGTATATAGCTAGTCCTGCTCTCAGCTGATACATTGTATCCAGTCTAGACAATGCTCTGTGAGCTCAACAGCCTGGACTGCAGACTGATCCATTGTAGCAAACTAGTGGAGATATTTGTGTAGCTGCTGCTGATGTATCCAGTCTAGACAACGCTCTGAGGCCTCAACACCCAGGATATCCAGTCTAAACAATGCTCTGTGAGCTTAAGAGCTTGGACTCCAGACTGATACATTGTAGCAAACTAGAAAAGAGATTTGTGTGCAGGTTAATGATGGATCCAGTCTAGACAATGCTCTGTGCAGGGAGGGGGAGGACATAAGCTGTGACACCATCTGATGTAAAAAATAGCTCAATGGTGTTATCTTCTATTGTAATCCTGTCCTGTGATGTAAATCAGGTGACTGCTGCTAACAAAAACCCTATAGTGTGTCATTCTGTTATTAGGCTTTGTGGCCAAAGTGGAAACTGCAGAATATAGACATGTAAAATAATTAAAAAAAAATTAGACCATTTTTGGCGACACATTCCCTTTAAATTCCCGACCCCTCCGATTCGAACCATCTTCCTTCCTAGAAGTCAAGGCTCGAGGGGTTGCAATTTGGACATTGGATCCCTACAGTGCCCTCAATTGTTTCAATATTTGTGGACTTTGGAGAAGCCCCTTTTATCTTTTTTTTTTGTTTGTTCTTGGCTTCCACAACACGAGCGCGCGTTGCGTTTACTATAACCGCTTTCAGAAGCCCGGAGAATGCAGGAGGCCGAATAGGAAACTTTTTTTTTTCTGTTCTGTCAGAGCTTGTAAACTACACAGATACAGTAAACCATATGGATGAGGCGAGGCTTGCAGATGGATGCCGAGCTTATCCTCCCGTTCCAGGCGGCTGCTCCGGAGCTCTGTCATCGGCTATACAGGTCTGCAGACAGATATCTCTTAGCTCTTGTTTATGAATCTTCCACAAGGATCATGGCGTCCTATCGTATCCCGACTTCCCCAGCGGTCACCCATGTGAGTGAGGGTCATCCCCTCCCCCCATCGTTTATAGGGTTTCTCGGTTACATACTGTTCCGTCACCGGAGGTTTTTTCAGGGAAAAAGACTAAACCATTCCCGGCGCTGTTCGCTATCACATGAAGGTAAACAATTTCCGAGCATTGTATAACTTATGTATTTGATCCTGTACAGAGCGGCCACATGAATCGCTCCGTAGCCCCCGAACACCATCATGAATTACTCTTCGAGGAAGGAGACGGGTCTTCTGGGTTTATCTTTAGATCTTCAGTCCCAACCAGAGTCAACAACTCGATCTATGGTCCCAGTGTAAGTCATGGCCTTCCTGGATCCAGCCATGACCCTTCTAACCTCCAACGCGGCATCACCCTACCTGGCAATCGTCACCTGCCGATGGGGTCAGACATGGCGGACTAGTTGGCTCCAATGTCTAGCATGTTGCCTGCTGATTGAGGTTCTTACCTGTTCCTAGTTCCTTGAGGATTCGATCCTGATTCTTGTTTGTCCCTGGATCTTGACCCTTTTCTCAGTTTAGTGCCCATGTCTCACCCACCTTGTACCCACAATTCTACTCCCATCTCAGACCCTTGGTTCCAATATTGTTCACAGTCCTCTCTGATCCTTTGGCCTTCCGTGTCCTGACTGTCCATCTGGTGATGACCCATCTTGACGTTGACACCATCTTGTAGAGTTAATGGAGTTATCCACTTTTACGAAACTCATGTCCTATCCTTATTAGGCCATCAATTTTAGATCGTAGGATCCCAAAAGTTCAAGATGTGAACCATGCCAAGAAACATGGGGGCAGCCGGACACTGAGCTGTTCACTGGTCGTAATCTTTGTAGTGGTGGATATCGGGACTGCATTGTCCCATAGACTTGAATGGGGTACTGCTCCGGTAATGATAACCACTGCTACTACTAGTACAGCGACCATCTAGCAAGATACCTGTAACTAGTTCTCGTTCCTCCAGATTTTGATCCTGGTTCTGGTTTGTCCTTTATCTTGACATTTTCCAGTTTATTGCCAATGTCTTGCCCTTTGAATTTTACGCCTGGTACCTGTTGTTCTACTCCTGGCTGACTCTCAGTCCCATCTGATCCTTTGGCCTGTCATATCCTGACTGTCCCTCTGGCGATGACCCTTCCTGAGGTCCACGCCATCTTGTGAGGTTAAAGGTGTTCTCCACCTTTATGAAATTCATGTCCTATCAATTTTAGATCATAGAGATCCAATTGTCAGGATCCCTGCAGATCAGCTGTTTCCATAGCATGCACAGTTCTTGGTATTGTTTACTTGCTGGACACTACTAACTCAATGTAGTTTTAGTTGTGGTGGATTTTGGTATTGCAGCGTTGCCCCCCAGACTGATAGGCGGTGTTCCTACAAGTAAGGAGAGTGCCTAGAATACTGCCTTATCCTTTCTTGATCCTTGAGGTCTTGATTCTGATTCTTGCTTGTCCCTTATCTAGACCTTTTTCCGGTTTGGTGCCCATGCCTTTGCCGCCTGGTACCTGTGGTTCTACTCCTGGCACCAGTATTGGTTTTAGGCCCATCTGATCTCCTCCTCTATTGTATGCAGAATGTTCTTCTGGTGATAACCCTTCCTGATGTCCACTTCTCCTAATGGGTCATCAATTTCAGGTCGCTGGGGGTCATACTGTTGGGATCCCAGCAGATCAGCCGTTTCCTGAAGCACGGAGTTCAGAATGATTTAGATGCAGGTCACAGCGCCGCTCACTTACCGCCACTTTAGTGGTGGACATCGGTATTGTAGCGTTGTTCCATAGACTTGATTGGAATACTACCCTAGTACCAATAACCACGGACACTACTAGTCCTGATCCCTTTACCTCCACGCACCGAAACTTGCCACGTGGGAAGTGGAGAGGCTCACGTGGCACTGAGAACAATCAGTGACCTTAGTGGTCGCCAGTAAGGAATCGATGGAGTATGGCAGTGATGTCACCGGTGCTCTCCGCTTCCAGCATGGCGAGTCCAGGAACGGAAGACCCGGACAATGGAGTATCAAGGATAGGCGAGAATGCCTAACTAACCAAGTTGCCCCCAAGATTGCTCTAAATTTTGAAAAAAACTTAAAAGTAATAGAAAATCACGAGAATGTAGTAAAGTCCTTACCTTGTGAAAGTACAGGGTCTCCTATATAGCCATAAAGCTAAATTACACAATTCTGGTTTCCTGCAGCCACCACTAGGAGGAGCTCACGAGCATACTGTGCATACACTAAAGTCAATATTATCATTTCTACTCCAGAGCTCCCCCTAGAGGTGGCTGCAGGAAAACAGGTCATCATCATATCTAATGCTTTGTCTATGCAGGGGATTTGGTGCTCTGTATCGGAAAAGCAAAGCTCCACTGTTATGAAGACGGGAATCGGTAAGTTATCACAGTGGACAAAGGAAGGGGAAGCCATTCAGTAACAGATCTGCTGGTTCTTTAATGTGCAGGACACCAGACCCGGTCCTCATGTTTATGTATAGAGGAAGCACATGAATGGAAGAAGCTACAGATGTTAGACACGGCCATCAGAGAGAGCTGTCCCTGGGCAGCAGCGCCCACTACAGGAGGCCTCGCAGCAGATGCTAAACGTCACTTTTATTGTCTGTTATTGGATTATTTGCTGCCGCAGAACGATCGTTTATGGACACCATTGGACAAATCGAAGATGACAGAAGGTCTGGAACTTGTTTGCATAGTTCTGCATCTAATCTGACGGGATAACAACAACGCTGGCAGATCCGGGGAGAGCGCGGGTGACATCTGCCGCTGACACGAGAAGTAAAGATTAGAAAAACATGGCTGATATGAAACAGCGCCACCCCTGTCCACAGGGGGTGTGTGGTAGTGCAACTCAGTCCTATGTCTTTTAAATATATTTGCAGGAAAATATGGGTCCCCCCCTTCATATTTGTAGGGAGTCCATTAAGCCAGATGTGGGATGCTGCTTGGTGGGATCTTGGTGCTTTAGCTGCCCCTTTCTGACATTGAGGCTGGTGGTTTATTTTCCATATCAAGGCACTTTGCAATGTCAAGAAATTACCGACGCCATATATATAAGGCTACGTTCACATCTGAACTGGTGTCTGTCCGGAGCGGAATCTGGACGTAGTAATCCTGCAAGTAGGACTTTTTTTTTGGAAACAACGGGTCCCCGACGGATCCCATTATAGTCAATGGGGTCCCATGCGATCTGTCGTTGGCTGCCATTATGACCCAAAAAACAGAATAAAAGATGGAGGCTCTGACCCCATACACATGCATGCTCAGAGTGGCCACACATGCATACTGTAACCAGACACCTGATCCGCGGTGCACCCGGGTGCTTAGATGTCTGGGTATGTCCTACCCTCGTATCCTTGCAGGGAACTGGGCCGCTGCTATACCTTTGTATAAGATATTTTTCACTCCCAGCTGGAGATATTACTCAGATATTTCAGCAATCTTGATTGGCGACCATTATGTCTAATTGTAAGAAGCTGCAACGTATCGTAGTCATAGGAATGGAACAAACAGAGAATATTTGGGGGGGTGACGGAAGGTCCTGTCCAGGGAGAAAGTGAAGTAGAGGAAGTTTTCCAAGACTGACAAGAAGAGCAGCAAGATTAAGAGGGCAAAAACGTGAGAGGGGTTCCTGCAGATGCATTGGTAACGTCTATACAATCCAGAGTATATACTGTATATAGAACGTATATCCTATGGGTCACTAAAGCAACTATTAGCATGTAAAGCCTAAAATGACTACAGTACACATAATAGGATTGGGGTAGAGAATCTAAGGAGTCCCCCTATTTCTGACCCTCAAGGGGGTAAGGACTTTCTCAGTGGGATTCCCACATTATTATCCCGGAAGAGTCAATGCTTGGTGGCAGCAGTGCTGATGATACGGTAGCAAAATGTCATCACCAGGTTGCAAAAAAGCCAGGAGATAAAGATAGGAGCAGAGCAGAGCGACTAGGAGTAGAACAACAGGAACCAGGTGAACAATCCAAGGGAGGGATCCAGGAACAAGGCCGAGGTCAGAGTCAAAACACATGGGAACAATTGAAGGCAAAGGGCAGAGGCATAACTGCAGGTGAGGAGGATAGGTGCGAGTTCCCCTTTAATAAGTACTTCTTGGCCGTGTGTTTTCACGTTTTGCTGATAGTTCGATATCAACAGCAAAGGAGACCCATGGCAGAAAGAAGAGGACATCTCTGGAGTGGGGAGCATTGCCTAGGTGATAGAACATCATTATCTGACTCCAGTAGACACTGAGTCTCCTTCACTGTACTCCGGCACAGCGCCATACTGTACATCTGGCTGTGCCTGGTACTGCAGCTCACATCAGCCCAGTTTAGTGGTGCAACAGGCACAAGCAAATGTAAGGCGTTTTGCCTGATATACAATGGAGGTGACAGTGTGCTGTGCTGATCAGCGGGCGTGCTGTGTATCGATCGTCTCTGCTACAAAGTTACGGAACCAGGAGGACAGGGCTGGGAAGAAGCTTGCTGCGGCAGAAATCTCCTGCTTGGGAAGGAGATGAGGACAAGGTAAGTCCTAACCCGCTTTCTTTCTAGATTTAGCCTCTTAGAGTCCTGCCCATTGATAAGTAATCCCCCGACTCCGCTCTCACTCACTTGCACTCACTTTATTTATATATAAAAAACTTTTGTACTAAAATACAGACACCACACGGCCACGGCCTCATCACTTTTTATGTCGTTTTCATCAGATTTTCCGTTTTTTCCACTCTGGTTCATTGTCTGGTTCGTCTTCTTCAGAATCCACCTCGGCAAAAACGGCCTCGGGCTGCGTCCTGCAACACATGGAGGCGATAAGGGAAAGTGAAGTCAGAGAACGGCAGATATAGTTTATAACAGGAGCGATGGAATACGGAGTATTCATTGTATCCACTACAGTTCTGTATGCATCAGCAGGCTCTGTAAGCATTAGTTTAGGCTGCAGACTGGAGATTTCAATCTTTACAATGCAAAAAGTAAAATCTGCTGCTTAAAGGGTTAACTTTCGTCATCTCCACCACTGATTCAGGCACAGTTGTAATTTTTTGTATAGCCCCCACCGTTAGTTTTGGTGCCTGATAACCTAACTAAACTCCCTAATGTCAAGTGGGTGGAGTCAGGACGAAGCAGGCAAAAGGGTGTGACTAAGAGCTACAAGCAGAGGTTGAACAGTGTTAGCGCACCTACTTGACATTAGGGAGTCAAGTTTACATATCAGATACAAAAAAAACTAACTACACTGATTGCTCAGGAATGGTGGGGCCTAGAGAAAAAAATCCAACTATGACGGAATCAGTACAGTTAGTTTTGGTGTCTGATATCCTAACTAGACTCCCTACATTCAAGTGGGTGGTATCAGGCAAGGGGCATGAATCAGGGCTCCAATTAGAGTTGGATAGTGTCAAAGCTCTGAGTCACGCCCCCATACCTGACACCACCCACTTGTCTAATAAACATATCAGGCACCAAAATTAACCATGCTGCCTGCTTGGGAACGGTGCGGGCTAGAGAAAAAATTCCAACTATGCCGGAATCAGTATAGTTAGTTTTGGTGTCTGATATCCTAACTAGACTCCCTACAAGGGGCATGAATCAGGGCTCCAATTAGAGTTGGATAGTGTCAAAGCTCTGAGTCACGCCCCCATACCTGACACCACCCACTTGTCTAGTAAACATTTCAGGCACCAAAATTAACCATGCCGCCTGCTCGGGAATGGTGGGGGCTAGAGAAAAAATTCCAACTGTGCCGGAATCGGTGGAGCGGTGCCTATTGAAGGATGAAAAGAGCTGGGATATCATATACCATCCAACCTCAGGGTCCCCCACCGTGCCTGAGGATGAAGGGCCATGACAATACTCTCGGACACCGCCATCCTTGTGCATCCCCAGTGAATCAGAGCAGATACGGCTGAGACTAAGATCAGGAATCACAGCGTGTCGCGGGTCAATTACAGAAGGATAAACTGCGGTTCCTGAGTCCCAGAGCCAACGATTTAACATGGAAAAAAGCAGAAAATCCATCCCAGTCGTGACATCTGAGCCCTCGCTGTATGAACAGATACCGAGTCCAGAACAAGATAGAGATCAGGACTGTGACGCATCAGAAAGCCGCCGTGAGCCAGGGATAAATGAGACATTTCATGGCCAGCCGAGGGGAAAGGGCCCCTATAGATGGCTCCTTAGTATTATTGGGGGGGCAGGACGTAAGGTTAATGAGGAAGTCTGGGGGTGTTCATCCTACACACCTATATGGACAGGGCCAATGTCTTATCTATTGGGCACGGGTACGGGCACGGGGGGCTAGGTAAGGCAAGATAGCAACAGACACAGAAAAGTATACACACGTATGCTCTATATACACGTGTGTATGCATATACTTGTATATATACTATAACACACGTAAATATATACTCTATGCATACAAACACGTGCACATACCCATAGGGGCTCATCTCATTTGTCACACCCCTCATAGTTTTGAGACATGCACCCCCCTCCCCTCCATCCCAGAAGCAAGGACACAAAGGTAATTTGGTAACAGGTCCATCCCATGAACTTCATCCTCTCCGTATCCGGTTACCTCCATGACACCTGCAATGTTACTGTCATGAAAGATTTAATAGACACTGATCCCGGGAGGGCCGCCGTCCCACACGTGGGCCGATAGCATTACAGGCTTCTGTATAGAGCCGTAGCCAGGGGGGTAAGAGAGCTGGGCCTTGAAGTGGACAGGGTGGGGGCGATGGCCGCTATTAGCTTACACTGCAGCAGATACATATATTTATGTGGACGCTTGTCAGGCGGGATGAACAATGGCTGGATGCATGTGAACCTGACAGCTATTGTCAGACATGGCAAATGTGGCTCGATAAATGCCCATCAGTTCTACATCAGCGGCCGGGGTTAACCCTACATGTGCTGAGACGTGCAGACACCACAAGGGCTTTTGAGAAATACATCTAGGTGGCTACCGAATCGAACGACAGAGCGTGACATTTTATATACAATTTACATTATTTTATGGGGTGGAAGTTGCAGGTTTGACCCCACAGATTGAGGGCTACACGGACAGTTGTGATATGATCACAGGGTCATCCTCATAACCCAACCTTGCCCGGATCTGGACCTTTTGCAGTGACAAAGTTGGAGGCTACCTAAACCAACATGGCTGCCTATGGCGAACCCATTCAGACGTAGTATGGTGGACCATTAAAAATCGTTAGTGTAGCTGGAATGTAGTCTGGAATCGGCACAGATATGTTTTACGTACGTGGAATACGCTGGTGCCACCCAGTACGGGTTGTCTGCTGCATCCTTTGCGTGACGTAGAATAGCTTCTCGTGGATTACTGTCATCCGTCTTATCCAGGGCGATGTTTTTCACGATGAAAGATGACAAGGTACCTCCATGGGTGCCCACACGCCCACCGCGACCTGTGAGAAGGAAATATAGGCATTAGGTCAGATCAAAAATAGCAATAAAAATCTACTGGCATATCTGTATCTTCCACATCTATTCTACAGGAGAGACGACCCTGACCATAAGAGCTTACACTCTACAGGAGAGATGTCCCTGACCATAAGAGCTTACACTCTATAGGAGAGAAGACCCTGCCCATAAGAGCTTATAATCTACAGGAGAGAGGACCCTGCCCATAAGAGCTTATACTGTACAGGAGAGAGGACCCTGCCCATAAGAGCTTATACTGTACAGGAGAGAGGACCCTGCCCATAAGAGCTTACACTGTACAGAAGGGAGGACCCTGCCCATAAGAGCTTACACTCTACAGGAGAGAGGACCCTGCCCATAAGAGCTTACACTGTACAGGAGAGAGGACCCTGCCCATAAGAGCCTACACTGTACAGGAGAGAGGACCCTGCCCATAAGAGCCTACACTGTACAGGAGAGAGGACCCTGCCCATAAGAGCTTACATTCTACAGGAGAGAGGACCCTGCCCATAAGAGCCTACACTGTACATGAGAGAGGACCCTGCCCATAAGAGCTTACACTGTACAGGAGAGAGGACCCTGCCCATAAGAGCCTACACTGTACATGAGAGAGGACCCTGCCCATAAGAGCTTACACTCTACAGGAGAGAGGACTCTGCCCATAAGAGCTTTACACTCTACAGAAGAGAGGACCCTGCCCATAAGAGCTTACACTCTACAGGAGAGAGGACCCTGCCCATAAGAGCTTACACTGTACAGAAGGGAGGACCCTGCCCATAAGAGCTTACACTGTACAGGAGAGAGGACCCTGCCCATAAGAGCTTACACTCTACAGGAGAGAGGACCCTGCCCATAAGAGCTTACACTCTACAGGAGAGAGGTCCCTGCCCATAAGAGCTTACACTCTACAGGAGAGAGGACCCTGCCCATAAGAGCTTACACTCTACAGGAGAGAGGACCCTGCCCATAAGAGCTTACACTCTACAGGAGAGAGGACCCTGCCCATAAGAGCTTACACTGTACAGGAGAGAGGACCCTGCCCATAATAGCTTACACTCTACAGGAGAGAGGACCCTGCCCATAAGAGCTTACACTGTACAGAAGGGAGGACCCTGCCCATAAGAGCTTACACTGTACAGGAGAGAGGACCCTGCCCATAAGAGCTTACACTCTACAGGAGAGAGGACCCTGCCCATAAGAGCTTACACTCTACAGGAGAGAGGTCCCTGCCCATAAGAGCTTACACTCTACAGGAGAGAGGACCCTGCCCATAAGAGCTTACACTCTACAGGAGAGAGGACCCTGCCCATAAGAGCTTACACTCTACAGGAGAGAGGACCCTGCCCATAAGAGCTTACACTGTACAGGAGAGAGGACCCTGCCCATAAGAGCTTACACTCTACAGGAGAGAGGACCCTGCCCATAAGAGCTTACGCTCTACAGGATACAGATCCATCCCCTACAAGAGCGAGGACCCCTGACTATCGGTCAGACTCCATAAGCTCTAGAGACGGGGTGCAGCGCAAGAGAAGTCTTGTGACGCGATAACCTGGCCCCATCAGTATAAGAGATCTGTAGCCTTAAAAGGCAGATGTACCTGTACCGGAGAAGGGTCTCTGCCTATAATGTGCTTTGGGTTGGACCCCTGCCATAATGAGGAGAAATATCAGGCTCCAGGCCTCTACAACGTCGCAGTGAGCGAGCAGCGGGCCGGGCTATTCATAGCCCAGTAATTACAGACATCTCTATTACGGCATTCTTCTGAACACTTGCTTCCTCTATGACACATTGGCACTTGGCATCAAAGAGTCTTGCAGATCTAGAATTACGTATCTGTTTTGGTAGGGCAAGCACTTCTCCCACACTCAGCATGGCCGCCCGCACTGAATTGCATAATTCATGTTTCCCTAACCACAAATGTCAAAAAAAATTATCTTAAAATTGGCCAATTCCCAGAAGAGAAAGCCGCCGCGAGATACCGGCCGGGACCTCATAGTTGTGGCCACCGTTATATCCTGACACAATAAGTCATCAAAACTGGCGAATAATCGGGTTTTGTCCAGAACCTCGAAAACAAGTCGGAATCATCGCTGAGATCGTGTCCGACTGTCTCAAAAAGTTGACATTGGCGAGGACGGTGACACTGGAAGGCGCAGACTTCTGCCCGGCATTGTAGTAGACCACAGCCGTGTCGGGGGAAGGGTCACATGACGTGACCTCTGTGGTCGCCCGGCCCATGACGTGCAGGAGACATGGAGGAACTCAGGGGGTCAGACATATTACAAACACTGTATTCTAAGGCGGAGAACAAGGTGAACGGACTGTCTGAGGAGCAGGACAACGGACAACATGGTGCATACAAGAGGGACATAGTACAAGTGCAATGTGTGGGGGAAAATACAGTGTAGGGGCAGTATAATGTATAGCGGTCACACTATAGAGCTGTATACTGTAAGAGCGGTCACACTATAGAGCTGTATACTGTAAGAGCGGTCACACTATAGCTGTATACTGTAAGAGCGGTCACACTATATACTGTAAGAGCGGTCACACTATAGAGCTGTATACTGTAAGAGCGGTCACACTATAGAGCTGTATACTGTAAGAGCGGCCACACTATAGAGCTGTATACTGTAAGAGCGGTCACACTATAGAGCTGTATACTGTAAGAGCGGTCACACTATAGAGCTGTATACTGTAAGAGCGGTCACACTATAGCTGTATACTGTAAGAGCGGTCACACTATATACTGTAAGAGCGGTCACACTATAGAGCTGTATACTGTAAGAGCGGTCACACTATATACTGTATACTGTAAGAGCGGTCACACTATATACTGTATACTGTAAGAGCGGTCACACTATATACTGTATACTGTAAGAGCGGTCACACTATAGAGCTGTATACTGTAGGAGTGGTCACACTATAGAGCTGTATACTGTAAGAGCGGTCACACTATAGAGCTGTATACTGTAAGAGCAGTCACACTATAGAGCTGTATACTGTAAGAGCGGTCACACTATAGCTGTATACTGTAAGAGCGGTCACACTATAGAGCTGTATACTGTAAGAGCGGTCACACTATAGCTGTATACTGTAAGAGCGGTCACACTATAGCTGTATACTGTAAGAGCGGTCACACTATATACTGTAAGAGCGGTCACACTATAGAGCTGTATACTGTAAGAGCGGTCACACTATAGAGCTGTATACTGTAAGAGCGGTCACACTATAGCTGTATACTGTAAGAGCGGTCACACTATATACTGTAAGAGCGGTCACACTATAGAGCTGTATACTGTAAGAGCGGTCACACTATAGAGCTGTATACTGTAAGAGCGGTCACACTATATACTGTATACTGGAGAATTATTTTGTATCACTTGCACTTGCTACTCCTTAGGGAGAGACCACCATATAGGTGTGTGGAGACTTGTTAAGCCTTTAGCACTCCACTTTGCAAGGAACTATGGGAAGAATATGCAAATCCGCCTTCCATGATGTAATTAGGAAGACAGTTGCTGCCTCATTGTTGCAAACCAATAGAGGGCGCTCACTGGAATGTGCAAGCCTGTCTTAAGACAGGATTCCAGTGAAATAACCCAATAATGGCTGCTCCCTTTTATTTCACTGGAATCCTGTCTTAAGACAGGCTTGCACATTCCAGTGAGCGCCCTCTATTGGTTTGCAACAATGAGGCAGCAACTGTCTTCCTAATTACATCATGGAAGGCGGATTTGCATATTCTTCCCATAGTTCCTTGCAAAGTGGAGTGCTAAAGGCTTAACAAGTCTCCACACACCTATATGGTGGTCTCTCCCTAAGGAGTGACAATATCCCCCGAACCCTGTCTAAGCCTCTCACCTCTACCAGGTTATAGTCCTCTCTACATCGGGCTGATGAGATCCAACCAGATCGAAACAGCTGTCCTCGATTGAGAGACTATAACCTGGTAATAATCCCAGCGTCATTGCTAAACAAAGGCCTCTTGGAAGGTCGGGCATGAGGCTAAAGGGAGCAGCCATTATTGGGTTATTTCACTGGAATCCTGTCTTAAGACAGGCTTGCACATTCCAGTGAGCGCCCTCTATTGGTTTGCAACAATGAGGCAGCAACTGTCTTCCTAATTACATCATGGAAGGCGGATTTGCATATTCTTCCCATTGCACTTGCTAGTCAAGTATGTTGAGAGTTGTAGTTGCACAGGAGCAGTAGGGTCCCGGTTTGGAGGCTCCCGGTCTAGGCCTCCGCTAAGGACTGATGCTACACAGACATAAAGCGGCCCACCTGGTGCACAAGAGCTTTTATTCCAGCGCCCTCCATGGGCTGCTGCTTTTTGGCCTTGCAGGTAGAAGTATAATGATACAGAGTACATATACAGCACATATATATATATATATATATATATATATATATACACACACACACTGTGTATATATATATATCACCTTCCCATCTGTCCCGTGCACGCTGCCATATATCAGTATAAATACCAGGCCTCCGCACAGAAGCAGACAGGGGGCAGGTTGTGTCTGTTTACCATGACCTTAGCCCATATGTAATATATGTTGTCGTCCTGCTTTATGTCAATGCACCTTTCACCACCATTTCTCAGGTTACATTATGTAGAGTAACACACCAAATTACAAGCAGATATTCCGGGAGTGCCCGGGGGGACAAGGGCAGTGCCAGGGCCGAGAGGACGGCACAAAGCTCCTCGTCTACTTAAAGGGGGTCGTCTATGTGGACACTATTAGGGTCAGCCATGATAAAGTGATGTTTCCCATCCCCCTTCTTAAACCCCTAGTGATCAGAAAGCATCTTTCAATTACGCCACAGCACTCCCGCAGGTGAAATGAAGAATTACAGTTCTTCCAAAGTTTCAAAAGAACAATAATTCATTACAAAACTTTATTAGTCTGTGGAAGAGATCAGACATTTATCAAAAATGTAAAAAAGGTTTTAAAGTCAAGGAGGTCACAACTAGAAAATGTGTAGACCGTGTACAGGGGCGAGCCGGGTCCTCCAGGACAGAGTATACAGA
Source organism: Leptodactylus fuscus (assembly GCF_031893055.1). NCBI lineage: Eukaryota > Metazoa > Chordata > Amphibia > Anura > Leptodactylidae > Leptodactylus > Leptodactylus fuscus. The sequence goes on from NC_134265.1 coordinate 18,175,084, forward strand.
GAGGACAGAGAGAGACTATAAAAGGGTTTATTAGAAAAACATCCTTTCTGTTTTTGCAGAAACAGCGCCACTCTTTTCTAGAGGTTGTTTGTGGTACTGCGGCTTAACAGTACAGAAGTGGTGAAAAGACATTTTCGTTGCTATATAGTGCACTACCTGCCCATGCCATGCACTAAAGGAGAGACACACAAAGAGAAAGGGTAAAGAACGGATCCGACAACAGCAGCTTGTTAACAGTTTCCACAAATTATCTCGTAAATCTGAGATTTTATATTTAATATCTACATAAAATGGATGGAAACTGTCAGCAGCGCCAACTTCATCTCCAGGCTGAAAAAGAGTTTACACAACCCGCGGTAAAACAGGAGGCGGCAACCTGGATACCAAATTAGAAAGTGCAAGTGATGCAGAAGTGCTCGGCCGCGAATCGCGGCTCTTAGGGCGATTATTCATTATTTGCTAAGTTACCCAAATCTTAAAATAATTCAGACGCTTAACCCCTGAATGCCCAGATCTGCTAAACCGCAAGACACCTGAGCTGTACAGGTGCGAGGCATGGTCACAAGGTACGGACGGATACAAATAGGACTTTGTAGTCAGCACTGTCACTTTGTTGTGCTGGGTACTAGGTCAATGGGCACTGCCAAGGCCAGGCAAGACCGAAAAAGATTGCCAACCCCAAGCACTTGCCAGTAAATTTGCATACTCAAAAAAAAAGATCCGTTTGTGCAAACATTGGGCTGCTGCCAATGCAAACAAAGTATGCAGGTGCCCTACCAAACACTGGGGTTATGACGTAGGACAAAATGATCCCATTAAAAAGATCCTATAACTATCTGCACCCACTTCACCATTTAATAGGCTCCGATCCACCGATTCTGGCGCAGTTGGAATTTTCTTTCTAGCCCCCACTGTTGCCGAGTAATCATTATAGTTAGTTTTAGTGCCTGGTAAGTGAACTAGACTCCCTAATAGCAAGTGGGTGGTGTCAGGCAGAAGGAGGCAAGTGGGACGTGACTCAGGGGTGGACAGTGTCAGAGCTCAGAACCAAGACCCTGTGCCCACTCTTGCCTGACACTGTGCACCTCTGACTGGAGCTGTGTCATGCCCCCTTGCCTGCTCTTATCTCACACCACCCACTTGCCGTTAGAGAGTCTAGTTCACATATCCAGCCCAAAACGAACAGAAGTGATTGCTCAGGAATGGTGTGGGCTAGAGAAAAAATTCCAACTGTGCCAGAATCAGTGGAGGAATGTCTATTACAGGGTGAAACAAGCTTGAGTTGTTGAAATTTCCTCTTTAACTGTGCGAGCGAAATTGCAGGGTCCTAATATCGGCACTGACTGCGGGGATTCACTTCATGCACGACTCGCTCGCTGCAATTGTTCTGAGCTCAAACAAGAATATCTATTGATGTAAGCAAATCTCCAAAGTAAATAGCATCACCATGTAAATGAGGGAGAGGCTGCGCCACACACTGCAAGCTTGGATTTGTAAGTCAAAGAAACATTTACTTTGTATTTGCAATCTGACAAGGCTGCTGGGGGAGAATTATTCATTTGGGAAATAGTCTAACAGGACAAACTAAAGAAAACATACCAAAATGTAAGAATATGCACACCTCGAGAAGAAACCGGCACTGCTGCTGCAAAATAGTCCAGAAGCCTGGATAATACAAACAGGGCACAAAGCAGCAGGTACATGGTGGGATCTGAGAACCAGCAGGACCAGAAGACTACAAGGAGACGCCTGCCCTGCCCGAGACCAAAGAGGAAGCTGCCCAAAATTATTCCGAAAATTCTGCACATAGAAACAATGCTGACAACATTACTGTGACATCACTGTGTGTATTATCCCTGTACTGTGACATCACTGTGTGTATTATCTCTGTACTGTGACATCACTGTGTGTATTATCCTGTACTGTGACATCACTGTGTGTATTATCCTGTACTGTGACATCACTGTGTGTATTATCTCTGTACTGTGACATCACTGTGTGTATTATCCCTGTACTGTGACATCACTGTGTGTATTATCTCTGTACTGTGACATCACTGTGTGTATTATCCTGTACTGTGACATCACTGTGTGTATTATCCTGTACTGACATCACTGTGTGTATTATCTCTGTACTGTGACATCACTGTGTGTATTATCCTGTACTGTGACATCACTGTGTGTATTATCCCTGTACTGTGACATCACTGTGTGTATTATCCTGTACTGTGACATCACTGTGTGTATTATCCCTGTACTGTGACATCACTGTGTGTATTATCTCTGTACTGTGACATCACTGTGTGTATTATCCCTGTACTGTGACATCACTGTGTGTATTATCTCTGTACTGTGACATCACTGTGTGTATTATCTCTGTACTGTGACATCACTGTGTGTATTATCTCTGTACTGTGACATCACTGTGTGTATTATCTCTGTACTGTGACATCACTGTGTGTATTATCTCTGTACTGTGACATCACTGTGTGTATTATCCTGTACTGTGACATCACTGTGTGTATTATCCTGTACTGTGACATCACTGTGTGTATTATACCTGTACTGTGACATCACTGTGTGTATTATCCTGTACTGTGACATCACTGTGTGTATTATCCTGTACTGTGACATCACTGTGTGTATTATCCTGTACTGTGACATCACTGTGTGTATTATCCTGTACTGTGACATCACTGTGTGTATTATCTCTGTACTGTGACATCACTGTGTGTATTATCCTGTACTGTGACATCACTGTGTGTATTATCCTGTACTGTGACATCACTGTGTGTATTATCCTGTACTGTGACATCACTGTGTGTATTATACCTGTACTGTGACATCACTGTGTGTATTATCCTGTACTGTGACATCACTGTGTGTATTATCTCTGTACTGTGACATCACTGTGTGTATTATCCTGTACTGTGACATCACTGTGTGTATTATCCTGTACTGTGACATCACTGTGTGTATTATCCTGTACTGTGACATCACTGTGTGTATTATCCTGTACTGTGACATCACTGTGTGTATTATCTCTATACTGTGACATCACTGTGTGTATTATCCCTGTACTGTGACATCACTGTGTGTATTATCCCTGTACTGTGACATCACTGTGTGTATTATCCTGTACTGTGACATCACTGTGTGTATTATCCTGTACTGTGACATCACTGTGTGTATTATCCCTGTACTGTGACATCACTGTGTGTATTATCCCTGTACTGTGACATCACTGTGTGTATTATCCTGTACTGTGACATCACTGTGTGTATTATCTCTGTACTGTGACATCACTGTGTGTATTATCCCTGTACTGTGACATCACTGTGTGTATTATCCTGTACTGTGACATCACTGTGTGTATTATCCTGTACTGTGACATCACTGTGTGTATTATCTCTGTACTGTGACATCACTGTGTGTATTATCCCTGTACTGTGACATCACTGTGTGTATTATCTCTGTACTGTGACATCACTGTGTGTATTATCCCTGTACTGTGACATCACTGTGTGTATTATCTCTGTACTGTGACATCACTGTGTGTATTATCTCTGTACTGTGACATCACTGTGTGTATTATCTCTGTACTGTGACATCACTGTGTGTATTATCCTGTACTGTGACATCACTGTGTGTATTATCTCTATACTGTGACATCACTGTGTGTATTATCCCTGTACTGTGACATCACTGTGTGTATTATACCTGTACTGTGACATCACTGTGTGTATTATCCTGTACTGTGACATCACTGTGTGTATTATCCCTGTACTGTGACATCACTGTGTGTATTATCCCTGTACTGTGACATCACTGTGTGTATTATCCTGTACTGTGACATCACTGTGTGTATTATCCTGTACTGTGACATCACTGGGTGTATTATCTCTGTACTGTGACATCACTGTGTGTATTATCCCTGTACTGTGACATCACTGTGTGTATTATCTCTGTACTGTGACATCACTGTGTGTATTATCTCTGTACTGTGACATCACTGTGTGTATTATCTCTGTACTGTGACATCACTGTGTGTATTATCTCTATACTGTGACATCACTGTGTGTATTATCCCTGTACTGTGACATCACTGTGTGTATTATACCTGTACTGTGACATCACTGTGTGTATTATCCTGTACTGTGACATCACTGTGTGTATTATCCCTGTACTGTGACATCACTGTGTGTATTATCCCTGTACTGTGACATCACTGTGTGTATTATCCCTGTACTGTGACATCACTGTGTGTATTATCTCTGTACTGTGACATCACTGTGTGTATTATCCCTGTACTGTGACATCACTGTGTGTATTATCCTGTACTGTGACATCACTGTGTGTATTATCCCTGTACTGTGACATCTCTGTGTGTATTATCCCTGTACTGTGACATCACTGTGTGTATTATCCCTGTACTGTGACATCACTGTGTGTATTATCTCTGTACTGTGACATCACTGTGTGTATTATCCCTGTACTGTGACATCACTGTGTGTATTATCCCTGTACTGTGACATCTCTGTGTGTATTATCCCTGTACTGTGACATCACTGTATTATCCCTGTACTGTGACATCACTGTGTGTATTATCTCTGTACTGTGACATCACTGTGTGTATTATCCTGTACTGTGACATCACTGTGTGTATTATCCCTGTACTGTGACATCACTGTGTATTATCTCTGTACTGTGACATCACTGTGTGTATTATACCTGTACTGTGACATGACTGTGTGTATTATCCTGTACTGTGACATCACTGTGTGTATTATCTCTGTACTGTGACATCACTGTGTGTATTATCCTGTACTGTGACATCACTGTGTGTATTATCTCTGTACTGTGACATCACTGTGTGTATTATCCCTGTACTGTGACATCACTGTGTGTATTATCTCTATACTGTGACATCACTGTGTGTATTATATCTGTACTGTGACATCACTGTGTGTATTATCCCTGTACTGTGACATCACTGTGTGTATTATCCCTGTACTGTGACATCACTGTGTGTATTATCCTGTACTGTGACATCACTGTGTGTATTATCCCTGTACTGTGACATCACTGTGTGTATTATTTCCATACCATAAGATGTAAGATATCAGGGATACAGTTTAATCCACTATCCCAATCCTGTATCTAGTTACCCTGCCATATGTATAGTGACTTGTTATATCTCCGCACCCATCCAGGGCCCAGTCTTTGGGTTACACTTCCCCTCCCTATTTTTAATCCAGATTTATAAAATTTCCAATTTCCCTTCAATGTCTCTTTAATGGCTGAGTCACGCTGCGTCTCCGAGCCTGTACATGTAATCCTTACTCACGGGTGATGATCACTTCTCCGTCATCTTCCTATCATTCACATACACCCGCAATAGCACTAAGTTTGGAGACTGCAGGGGTGGTTACTATATAGAGGCAGACAGTGTCACTGTATACAGCGCTGACCACTCTATCCTGTGCTGCCATTTCCGGTGACTTGTCATGGTCCAGCCCTTCTGCCTCCAGCAATGAGGCCATACAAAGGAGCCTTGTTATCAGGCCCAAGTCATCGTTTAGGTCACATCCAGGATATACCGTACACAGATCCCACAAAAACTCAGCTAAATCTTCCATAGCTGTGCACAGTAACAAAACTGCACACAGAAATCATAGTTTAATGGGAGTCAGGGCTAAGCCGTTCATATACTTAAAGGGAATGTGTCAGCAGAAGCGAACACAGGAACCTAGAACAGATAGATAGCTTAGGGTCACCTGAATCCAATGGCGTTTTCCCCTCGCGAATCGGTGCCTCCATTGCCGAGATATTGGCCATTATTCAATATGCAAATGAGCACCGCGGTGCCGCCATTGTTCAAAGCAGCTCATTTGCATATGGACAAAAATGGCAATATCTCGGCAATGGAGGCTCCGATTCACGAGGGGAAAACACCATTCGATTCAGGTGACCTTAACCTATCTATCTATTGGGCTCTCTTCATATGTTGGATTCTGGTGACAATCCCTTTAAGGAAACCCTAGTCCTCGAAATAAAGGATACAACTATGTTCACCTTCATCCCTTGACTGGCAGCTAGTGAGAGGAGGTGGATCTTATTAAGGAGGAGCTGGGGGGGAGGCTTCTGCTGCAGACACTTGTCTTACAACCACCCAGAGGACAGTGAGAAGAAGGAGAGGCTTCTGGGACACAGTCAAGTCATCAGAGACACTATAAAAACAGGGCAAAGCTATGTACTTGTGACATTAGTGAGGAGACGACAGTTACCTGGCCCGGCCACAGGGGGCTCCGGTTTGTGCGACTTTAACGGGTCCAGACGATCCTTCTCGAGCTGTTTCCTTGTACTCCTTTGTCGAGGTTCTCGGAACATGGGAAGAGCGTGTGCTGTTTGGAGAAAAAGACAAGACTTTACTCGCAACTGGGAACAATCTCTCCCTATTTGTATACAGAACGTCGGAGACGGTGCAGAAAATATATTCGCTGACCTTTCGTCGAGAACACGGTGGAACAGAAGTGAGACATGCCTTACATTTACCTACTGTAAAAGAGCCATCCTGCCAAATCAATCTGGATTCCCTACAGAAACAAAAAAATCTTCTGCTGGCTGTGGAAACAATGTTCCCTAGGAAGGATTTCCCCGGCCTAGTAGAAGACGGCGGGCCAAAAACTGCACAACATCAGCGTGTCACTGAGCTGAGGAGTCACAGAGCCGCCAGCCCCCAGGAGAGAACATTAGGAAAACATTTCCACAAAAAAATTACAGAACTGCCTCTGGTCCTCACGTTCTCCTCTTCAGACAGACTCCTTATGGGCAGGGAGGTTTTCATGGTCTGGTTCAACGGGAGATTGCCAAGGCTATCCATTTACTAGGTTGACCGCATGGACAGGCTAAAGTTGTATATAGGGTTGAGCGATCGGGATCAGAAAAGATCGGCTCCCGATCGGCGATCGAGCAAATTTCATGATCATGATCGGCTGGAAAATGATCGGAAATCAGATTTTGAAATCTCAAAATTGGCTCAACCCTAAAAGTGACTTTTCCTATAGAGAAGCAATGACTAGGGCTGAGCGATCGGGAAAGATCGGCTCCCGATCGGTGATCGAGCAAATTTCACGATCGCGATCGGCTGGAAAAGGATCGGAAATCAGATTTTGAAATCTCAAGATTGGCTCAACCCTAAAAGTGACTTTTCCCATAGAGAAGCAATGACTAGGGTTGAGCGATCAGGATCGGGAAACATCAGATCCTGATCGGTGATTGGGCAAATTTCACGATCATGATGAGCCGGAAAATGATCAGAAATCAGATTTTGAAATCTCAAGATCGCCTCAACCCTAAAAGTGACTTTTCCCATAGAGAAGCATTGATTAGGGTTGAGCCATCGGGATCGGGAAAGAACGGATCTCGATCGTCGATCGAGCAAATTTCACGATCACGATCAGCTGGAAAATGATCGGAAATCAGATTTTGAAATCTCAAGATTGACTCAACCCTAAAAGTGACTTTCCCATAGAGAAGCATTGACTAGGGTTGGGCGATCGGGATCGGAAAAGATCGGCTTCCGATCGGCGATCGAGCAAATTTCATGATCGTGATCGGCTGGAAAATGATCGGAAATCGAATTTTAGAATCGATCCTGAAATCTCAAGACTGGCTCAACCCCAGTGGTATACTGTGGTGGTTGGAAATTTTTGGAATTCTTTGGATGCTGCCTCTTATCTGAGCACTATATAGTGGTACTATGTGGGCTAAACATCTGGGTCAAGAAGAGAAGATGGAGGAGAAGACAAACACCAGGTTCTTCTGCTCTGAGTATCCAGACATGGCATCATAAAGAGAGCCCTGTTTACTCTGCACTATGGGGCCCTTCTCGTTTCTAGAGAATTTTGATACCAAAAAGTTTTTTTTTTTTTTTTTGCAATATCAAGATCAGACCACTGAGAACCTTAGCGTTCAGGAGAATGGAGGTCCTCAAGTGGCCCCAAGTTTGTGAATGGACTGCTGGAGTGCATCTTCAACCAGGGATCACTTTTATGGTACTTCCAATCCCCTGTAGTCCCATACGCTCCATCCACATGGGGCACTCAGGCCCCTGTTCTCATAGTTAATAGGGGTATTAGAGGTCAGTCCTCCAGTGATCACACGTTTAATCTAGGTATATGGTGGTTAAATCCAAAGGGCTTGTTCGACGGTGTTTTTTTTTTTTTTTATATATATATATATATATATATATGAATAGAATGGGTTAATTTTTTTTTGTTTTTAAAAAAGCTATCCCCACCAAACAGATTCCCTTTAACGTCACTTCATAGGTTCCCGGCTGGTCTCTACTTCCTGGTTTCTTTTGACACACAGGAAGTTCTACTCAGCCAATGAGTAGAGGAGGCGGGGTCACCACTGCTGCCACTGATTGGCTGAGGAACCAGGAAATGGAGACCAGCCGGAGTCAGAATGGGAGCGGCAGGGGATCAGTGAGGGGAATCCTACTTCTTTTTATTTCTAGCCTAGTGTGATCTGTATCTATATAAAAAAATTTTTTTTAAAAAAACCCCTTTAAAATAGACACAAGAGAAACTACAGGAGAACTTGTTTACGGAAGTTTTTTTTTGTAGGATCTGAAGAATACAAAATTAGAATCCAAAAACATCCCGAAGACCAGGCCAATATCATTTCATAGCTCTCACGTTTTATCTTTGGCCTCTCCGCACAGTAACGACTATTAAATTTAATGTTCTGCAATTTTTCAATTACATTTTTTGGATTGGGCCGGAGCAGATGCGAAACCTAATAACAGGATTTAATGAGGAAACGGGATATACGGACCCTGGGAAAAGATTTAGTTCAAGTTATGGCTCTCGTCTGTTGAGAAAAAAAATAAATAAATCATCACTTGCCAAAAAAAAAAATTAAAGGTGGACGATACGTGAGCTACCTAAGCCCCGCCCTCTAATTCCCTGACGACACCGTGGACCCACTGTTCCGTGGCGGCTACAGTTCTTTTGGAACCAGAATAGAAACAGCGCCCTCTATGGAAGATGGCCATACTGCCAGGGCCTATTTTTTGGCATGGAAAACTGGGCAATTTCCCAGGGCCCCAATTTACTAGACCCCCTAGTGGCAAACTAAAATGTCTGGAGTATTATTGATTGGTGTGATCAGGTGGTATTATCAATCCTGGGACTTATCTTTGGTATGGAACTATTATTCGGATAATGCATATTATTTGGGCCCTCTACGGAAGCATTATGTATATGGCAGTGGTACCTTAGCAGTGTATGGCAGTAGTATTTAGGCTGTATATGGCAGAACTCTCTTGGCAAAATTTAGGTATATTATTGTGGCTTATATGGAGGTAAAATGTGGTATTTTGCGATCTTGGTAATACATAGCGGTATTCTTTTGGTTGTATAAGGCAGCATTATCTTGGCATTAAATGGTAGTTTTTGAGTTGTATATGGCACCATTATCTTGGCAGTAGATTGTGCAATTTTGGGTTGTATACTGTGTTATCTTGGCAGTATAGGGTGGTATTATTTGGGTTATATATGGCAACATTATCTTTGCAGCATTTAGTGGTAAGATTTTGGTAGTACATGGCACCATTGCCTTGGCAGTAAATTGTGGTATCTTTGAGTTGTATAGGGCAGTCTTTCCTTGAGCAGTATAGGCAGTATTATTTGGGCTTTAGGTGGCAGTATTTTTGACAGTATTATTTGAACTGTATATGGCAGTATGTTCTTGGCAGTAAATGGCAATATTATTTGTTCTGTATATCGCAGAATTATATTGGCAGTATTATTGTGGATGTATATGGCAGCATTTTCGTGGTAGGTTGCATATGATATCATGGCAGTATTATTTGGGCTGTATATAGGAGCATTATCTTGAGCACTATATGGCAATATTGCTTGAACTGAAAGGTTAGAAACAAACTGGGCCCTTACTTTGCTTGTTTCTATTAGACCCTGATCTGCACGGAGGAGTCATGATGCTAGCGGTAAGTCTACTATGCAGGACCTCCATTTATTAGCCAGAGTCGAGAGAGCCGCAAAGAGAGTCTCCTTGTCTGGAGGACCCAACATGTCCATGGATATCATGAACAGCCCACTGATATCTGGAGAACAGTGTAATACTCCATTTCTCCTGTGGGGGCACTGCAGGGAAACAGAACACTCAGATCTCAGTAAAAGGACAGCCTTCGATCAGATTATTTTGGGAGTCCGAGCAGACGATCCCTTTAAGCATAGACTCCCGCATTAAAACCTTCATTTCATGGGGCTCAGCATAGGCCATGCCCTGACATTTCCTAGAAAAGGGCCGGGTGGTCTCTGTTCTATGTTTTGTCTGATCTGTGAGTCAGCATATGTTACAACTCTGGCACCACTTCTGCCAATTTGCATTTACCGTATCCTGCCAAGCCGCTGCGCGCCGCCGCTTAGCGGCCATATTAAATTGCAATAAAAAGGAAAAAGAAAGGTGGGCGGCGGATGGGGCGGCTCGGGTTGCAAGCCTCTAACCTTATGGTCAGGGATGAAATGGAGGAAGAAAAATGGAGGAAATGTAATAATTCTCCGGTGCCCTCAATGGACGTCCAACGCGGCCGGGCATTACCGATGAGAACTGTATATTGCACAGCAGGAAGTTCCCCGCGTTTCGACATTATTAGATTTCCAGGTAATGGGTTTAGTGCTGCAAGCTACTCCACGTCCCGCATGAGTCCCAACCAGGTCTGGGAGCGGCAAAGACTTCTGGATTTCGTTTAACTTAATGGTGCTCTGACTTGGAGGGTCCCGGCCACCTGGTTCTACTTACAGGGAAGATCAGGAACGAAAACATGTAACGGAGAAAAAGGGCAGACGTGGCTCAGCTTACTACAGAGAGGGGCAAGGAGAGGTCTGGGATGGACAACCTCAGAATAAGCCATATTATGCCAAGACCCCATGGTCACCCTAATTTACATCGCTACATGTTACGACAAACCTTTAAACTTGCCCCATTTGACCCCATCCAGTCTCTTGGTGCCCCCATACACTAATCGTTCCCTTCTCTTTGTAACATATAGCAAAGCTTCCTTAGTGCCCCCGTGCATTATAACTGTACGTCTCCCCGCACATGCCCCATTTGACCTCACCCAGTCCCTTGTCATTGTTCCCTCCTCCTAGATTTTGTCACAGACAATAACCCCACTCGTGGATTCTACGTCACATGGTATTCACGTACGGGTAATGATGTAATCCTGGGTAAGGGTCTCCGCTTGCCGAGCTTTTCGTTTCGTCTTCACCACACATAACTTTGCTCCCCTATGTGAAAGGAAAGGTGACAAGTTAAGAGGGGGTGTAATGGGTTAAAGTGAATAGTCTTCACCTCCATTTTGCGTTTTCAATCTAAATAGCACAATCAGGGTTCATTCAATTTGTGATATACCATTATAGCGCTGCGGCCTGATACAGAGAGCCAAACTCTCTGCAGAGAGGTTCAAAAAGGTTCAGACTACTTGCAGCCACCACTAGGGGGAGCTCAAGAGCAAACTATTAGAATACAGTATAAAGTAGCTCCTGAGCTCCCTCTTGTGGTGACTCTAGGTAGCCAGAATTTTAACATACCCAGGCAGCTCTGTTTCAAGAAATGGATTCTCAAGTACTGACTTCTATGAAGATATATTAAAGTCAAGCTTGGAAACACAAGGACTAGGGGTGGGTTAAAAGAAAGGAAATTCACCAAACCCTGCTTCATACTTCTCAATGGGACTGTCAGCGGGGTACCTATACAACTATTACTCCATGAAGACCAGGGGTACAAGGGAGCTCTGTTCTCGAGATTGGTGGGGGTCCCATTTGCAAAAATATATTTGGAGACGGGATATGTTGTATCCCCCATAAAAAAGTTTTCCATGCTTAATTATTGCTGACCTATCCTTTAAGGATCAACTGAAGATCAGCAGGGATCGGATACCGAGCACCGCCACTGATCAGCATTTTGAAGAAGTTGCAGAATTCGGTGGTGAGCTGCGGCACAGCGCCATGCATTGTACAGTGGCTGAGCTTGGTATTGCAGCTCAGTTCAATCCCTAGAATGGGACTGAGCAGAGATCGGGCCACCCGATCAATGAAAGCAATGTCACTAAGCATGTTAAGTGGAAGCATCACTGCTGATCAGCTGGGGTCCCGGATGTCAGATTCCCCCGATGACCTATCCTAAGCACAAGTCCCAGATAACCCCTTTAAGTCTTCCTTTGGCGAAACGTTAAACACATCCCGAAACCCAATGGATAGTGACTGTCAAAATGTGCACTACACACACATGAGCCTGCAAGCGCGGTCTTATCGAACGTATGGGATATTTTCTTCCACCACAGCTGGCTGGGTAACTCAATTTTCTGGTTGGCGGTGCAGTAATTGGCGAGCGCGAGTATTATCGCCAACCGTCTTCCACTTGATGGGAAAACGCTCTGCAAACATTAACATTCTGCAGCTCTGCGTCCCCCATACACAGTCATAAGAGGCCTTTTACTGCCCCATAAAATAGCCCCCGAAACAGCAAATAACACAAGACAGAAGACATTACCCCGACCAATAGAACAGACAGCGGCCATAAATGATTGAAAATATTCACTAAATTATTAGACATCGCCGTGACCTCCGGGGGCGATACAACAGGTACGGCTTTATGGCCTCCTCCCGTGATCCAGGATGAAGGGAAGCAGATGTGCAGCTCCGAAGGTCATAAAACTCATAATGCCGGTCCTTTATATGGTCCTTGCTCTTTTTATGGGCTACATGACAAATAGTGACCCTGGGGCGCGACCCCGTGAAACGCGACTTCATCCTCGGTCACTATGAAAGCCAATGAGTCACCAAATGAGTGGTCACTATGACAGGGGCTGTCTGATGGGGACAAGTGACGGATATTAGAGGGGATGATCGCTATGAGATAAAGGGTTAATGACCAACTAGAGCTCAGGATCAAAGTTTTGGGGCTGATCCAAAAGTAAAGCAGATGCACAAATGGTTCTCTTACTTTGCTACAATGTATCAATGGGTGTAGCAGCTAGTTCTAGTTGATCAAGTCTAGACAATGCTCTGTGAGAGCAGCACAACAGCATCAGCTAGTTTGTCACAATGTATCAATTCCACTAATTAAGAGCAGGACTAGTTATGTACTATTTTGCTACAATGTGTCAGTCCAGAGTCCTGGCTGTTGAGCTCATAGAGCATTGTCTCGACTGGATACAATGTATCAACTGAGAGCAGGACTAGGTTTGTTTCAGTTGGCTACAATGTATCAGTGTGGAGTCCAGGCCGTTGAGCTCACAGAGAATTGTCTAGACTGGATATAATTCCACTAGTTAAGAGCAGGACTAGTTATGTACTAGTTTGCTACAATGTGTCAGTTCAGAGTCCTGGCTGTTGAGCTCACAGAGCATTGTCTAGATTGGATACATCAGCAGCAGCTGCACAAATCTCTCTGTTAGTTTGTTACAATGTATCAGTCTGGAGTCCGGGCTGTTGAGCTCACAGAGCATAGTCTAGATTGGACAGGGAATAAAGTGCTCGACTGCCAGGGGAATCCAAACTCTGACACCCCTAGTTATCTCAAGAATGGGGGTCACAAGTGTCCCAAGTGAACGGAATAGCCGCAACCATATTCACTTCAATGGGACTTCCTCGATGGTGATCTCCAAAAGGCCTACAGATGTGAATGATGCTGCGGCGGTGAATGAGCGATACCGCTCCCCTCCATAGACTCCATTAAAAAGCAAGACGTCTTCACAGTGAGTGGAAGGAGGAGGGGATGGTCTCTTCGTACAGTGAATGCAGACTGGAGGGGCTGTTTTTCCTCAGAGTCTCCATACACATATCTGCAAACAATTGCTCTGTGCATAGGACTGAATATTCTGCACCTCTCACATAGGAGGAAAAGTGTTCTATGTACTACTATCTACTTCTGGCTGCGTGTGTGATGACAGATGGGATGCCTGCATGTATTTGCCCTGTATTTGCAGTCCAGTGTTCCTGGAATCTCTTCTATCATGGTCACTTGGGCTTTTCTCACTATTTGTTTGCTCTTGTACAGTTACTCCTGGCAGAAGTACATGTAAAGAAACCAGTAGTAGTAGTAATAGATAGGGGAAGGGAGCAGTCAACTTCTTATTGGATACCAAGTATGACGATTATACCGTCATAGAACAGACTGCCCAGCAAAACCCAGCACACGAAAACTCAGGTCCCCTCTAACTCATCTGTCCTTAGAGATCACATATTTCTTACCTCTGGCTCTTGAATGGGTCATAATACACTTTGGCCAAACCATTGCCTGTTCCCACCATGATCTGATTCAACTTGGGATGCCACAAACATCGGACGATGCTCTGCAAGAAAGCAAAAAAACGTATTAAAGGTGGGCGATGCCAAACGGTAGCCATGTTTGTTTTATATCACCTGTCCATCAAACGGGTAAGAAAAAATATACTTAAAGAAGTTTTCAAAGTGTTCCATGTTGATGACCTGTTCTTAGGCTAGGTCATCAATATCTTATTAGTGGGGGAACCCTGCAGATCAGCTGTTCGGAGAGGCTGGCCCCTATTAACAGAATACTAAGCACAGTGCCGTATATTGTATAGTGGCCGTGCTTGGTATTGCAGCTCAGCTCCAGTCAATTGAATGGGACTGACCTGCAAACAGGCCATGCGACTGATAAATAGGACATCAATGGCCAATGAAGCCGAAGCAAAGCTTGCTTGAACGTTGCTGCTGCTTCCGCTCCATCTGCGGGTTCTGCTTTTTTATCTATGGACCTTTCACAGAAGATTATGGCACAGCTTGAAGTCTTCCAGCATCTCCCATCTGGAGGTCACAATAATCCTTAGATCCTTCTGAAATATCTTGTATTCTTTCAGTGTTCGCATATAGTTTGAGGGAACGGTCCAATTTATGAGTCTGACCTGATCTTGGTCTGTTAGTCATGGTCATAATAGTCTACTAATAGACTGACTGAGCCACAAGCCCCGAAGGTCACGATGGGAAGACAGAAAACCTCTCGGCAGTGGACTATGGTCCGGAGTCCTTCCATATAGATATGGCATGGCAACAGACCAGGAACGTTAGGTCTGCGACTCGGAGGTCACACCAATCCCAAAAACCTACTTCCCTTTGATTTCGCCTCTGCATTTCAGAAGCTGCAACTTTTTAGATGTATTTCATGGCTACAGATATAGGAGGAGCTGTGTTATGTGGGAGGAATTGTAACTGCTAGCATGAGAAATGGATATAAGTACATCCAGTGTAGACAATGCTCTGTGAGCTCAACACATCAGCGACAATCAATGACAAGCCCAACTCAAAATCTACACCAAAATCATTGAACCAATACAAAAGTAAAAATCTCTCTGATTCATTGCTACAATGTATCAGTCTGGAGTTCAGGTTGCCGAGCTCACAGGGCATTGTCTAGACTGGATACATTAACAGCAGCTGATCGTTTGTTACAATGTATCGGTCTGGAGTCCAGGCTGTTGAGCTCACAGAGCATTGTCGAGACTGGATACAATGTATCAGCTAAGAACAGGACTAGCTATGTACTAGTTTGTTACAATGTATCAGTCTGCAGTCCAGGCCGTTGAGCTCACAGAGTATTGTCTAGGCTGCTTAGACTGTACCAGTGTGGAGTCCAGGCTGTTGAGCTCACAGAGCATTGTCGAGATTGGATACAATGTATCAGCTGAGAACAGGACTAGTTATGTACTAGTTTGTTACAATGTATCAGTCTGCAGTCCAGGCCGTTGAGCTCACAGAGCATTCTCTAGGCTGCTTAAAATGTATCAGTGTGGAGTACAGGCTGTTGAGCTCACAGAGCATTGTCTAGACTGGATACAATGTATCAGTGTGGAGTCCAGGCTGTGGAGCTCACAGAGCATTGTCTAGACTGGATACAATGTATCAGTGTGGAGTCCAGGCTGTTGAGCTCACAGAGCATTGTCTAGACTGGATACAATGTATCAGTGTGGAGTCCAGGCTGTTGAGCTCACAGAGCATTGTCTAGACTGGATACAATGTATCAGCTGAGAGCAGGACTAGCTATATACAGGGTTACTGCCTCCGAATGGACACCAGAGTCTTCTCAGTCACTGACAGCAAGCAGAGATCTTGTACATGGGGAAGAATAGAAACACAAAGTCTATTAGAAAGTTCTAGAACTTTAACAGGGAAAACCCCTTTAAGCACTTTGGATCTAGATAAGTTAAATGGGTGGTCTGATTTGGAGAACCCATTTTAGATCCCTCATTAGAGAACTAGGACCTGGAAATCTGCGCACAGATAAAACCGCTGACACAGGAAGCAATGTGATATACTTTAACCTCTTGTATACCAGGGAGAGAAGAATCTTGGGGTCACAGAAAGTGAAAAAGGAAACTGACCCAGAAAAACAAAAAAGCGAGTGCTAAGGAGAAGATAAATGGATAGAATTGGCACTTGATCTATCCCCAACACTCAGAAGAGCGTGAATAGAATGAAACTAGACAGTTTATGCTGCGCGGTACAGTATGTCCGGACATCACGCGCTGTACATGGCGGGGACACGGGGGAATGCGGCCGCACAGAGAAGTCAGTGTTCCTGCTACTTACTCTAAGATCACCTCTGGGGAGGGAAGTGATGGATATACATGGAAACAGCGCTGGGAAACATCATCTATTCTGCACAGCCTGCCATGACTATGGTGTCTAATGTGTAATTCTCTATATGCCCTGCGGGGGTGCTGCAGGGAAATTGAACGGTTATTGCCAAGTTTCTCTGTAGATTACAACAGATTGCTGGGAGGCGAAGCAATGAGAGACAACGTGATCTGTTTATTGTCCAGCACACACAACTCCTATAAGAATTTTACCAATTGTTACTATAAGTAACATTACGCTGACAGACTCACCCCTAATGGTTTGGCTTTAATCCTTCTAGGCTTCTATTCTTCACCATTTCCAAAGTATTTGCTTGCTGTCAGTGACTGAGAAGACTCTTGTGTCCATTCAAAGGCAGTAACCCTGTATATAGCTAGTCCAGTTCTCAGCTGATACATTGTATCCAGTCTACACAATGCTCTGTGAGCTCAACAGCCTGGACTCCACACTGATACATTGTATCCAGTCTAGACAATGCTCTGTGAGCTGAACAGCCTGGACTCCACGTTGATACATTGTATCCAGTCTAGACAATGCTCTGTGAGCTCAACAGTCTGGACTCCACACTGATACATTGTATCCAGTCTAGACAATGCTCTGTGAGCTCAACAGTCTGGACTCCCCATTGATACATTGTATCCAGTCTAGACTGATAAATTGTAGCAAGCTAGTGGAGAGATTCATGCAAGTACTGCTGATGTATCCAATTTGGACAATGCTCTGTGAGTTTAACAGTCAGGACCTCAGACTGATATATTGCCTAGACAATGCTCTTTGAGCTCAAGACATCAGTAACTGCACAAATCTCTCTCTAGTTTGCTACAATTTATCAGTTCAGGCTGTTGAGCTCACAGAGCATTGCCTAGGCTGCTTACAATGTATCAGTGTGGAGTCCAGGCTGTTGCGCTCACAGAGCACTGTCTAGACTGGATACAATGTATCAGTGTATTAATCCAGGCTGCTGTGCTCACAGCATAGTCTAGACTAGATACAATGTATCAGTGTGGAGTCCAGGCTGTTGCGCTCACAGAGCACTGTCTAAACTGGATACAATGTATTAGTGTGGAGTCCAGGCTGTTGATCTCACAGAGCATTGTCTAGACTGGATACAATGTATCAGTGTATAGTCCAGGCCATTGAGCTCACTGAGCATTGTCTAGGTTGCTTACAATGTACCAGTGTGGAGTCCAGGCTGTTGAGCTCACAGAGCATTGTCTAGACTGGATACAATGTATTAGTGTGGAGTCCAGGCTGTTGAGCTCACAGAGCATTGTCTAGACTGGATACAATGTATTAGTGTGGAGTCCAGGCTGTTGATCTCACAGAGCATTGTCTAGACTGGATACAATGTATCAGTGTATAGTCCAGGCCATTGAGCTCACTGAGCATTGTCTAGGTTGCTTACAATGTACCAGTGTGGAGTCCAGGCTGTTGAGCTCACAGAGCATTGTCTAGACTGGACACAATGTATCAGCTGAGAGCAGGAATAGCTATATACAGGGTTACTGCCTCTGAATGGACACAAGAGTCTTCTCAATCGCTGACAGCAAGCAGAGATCTTGTACATGAGGAACAATAGAAACATAAAGTCTATTAGAAACTTCTAGAACTTCTCATTTATACAGAGATGAACATTTATCCCTATTCACATGGTGATTTCTGACAATCCCATTGACATGAGTGCTGGTCATGCTGGATTCACTGACATGGAGCAGATAGGAGAACATTCAGTCCTGTTCTCCTGATCATTGGTGGTCGCAGCGCTTGGACCCTCATTCATTTGATCCCTATATTGTGTATTCGCTGACACGACCCCTTTAATGGAGAGAACCGCCCAGAACCCTGGTGAGGATCTGCTGTGTATTTACTACCAGGCACAGGCTATGGCCGCTCTGCTACTAATGTATAAAGTGCAACTATTTTTGGCTTCTTTCAAGGAGCGCCAGGCCTCATATCTGCTGCTCTATGATGTGTTGCTTGACTTGTGCGTCTCTTCTGCTCCACTTGACCGGCCACAGCCAAGAGACAAGAGACCTGTCAGCTGCGGAGACTGTGAGCGTGCAAACGACATGCTGACAGCAACGGGCATGGCGTGTCATTACAGCGGAGCGCCACCCTGCCAGGAGGAGAGGAACAGCGCATGTTATTAGCCTGGAAACTGCATATGTGGAGCGAAATCACTGCCACATTATCATAGACTCGGTGCTTTATGTCATCCTTACAAGATGCTTACTGTCAGCGACATCTTGTTTCCATTGAGAGGCCGTAACCCTGTACATAGCTAGTCCTGCATTGTATCCAGCCTAGACAATGCTCTGTGAGCTCAACAGCCTGGACTCCACACTGATACATTGTAACAAACTAGTAGAAAGTTTGGTGCAGCTGCTTCCAATGTATCCAATCTAGACAATGCCCTGTGAGCTCAACAGCCAGGACTCTGAACTGACACATTGTAGCAAACTAGTACATAACTAGTCCTGCTCTTATCTAGTGGAATTATATCCAGTCTAGACAATGCTCTGTGAGCTCAATAGCCTGGACTCCACACTGATATATTGTATCTAGTAGAGACAATGCTCTGTGAGCTCAATAGCCTGGACTCCACACTGATATATTGTATCTAGTAGAGACAATGCTCTGTGAGTTCAACAGCCTGCACTCCACACTGATACATTGTATCCAGTAGAGACAACGCTCTGTGAGTTCAACAGCCTGGACTCCACACTGATACATTGTATCAAGTCTAGACAATGCTCTGTGAGCTCAACAG
This sequence comes from Leptodactylus fuscus, assembly GCF_031893055.1. NCBI lineage: Eukaryota > Metazoa > Chordata > Amphibia > Anura > Leptodactylidae > Leptodactylus > Leptodactylus fuscus. The sequence goes on from NC_134265.1 coordinate 18,194,544, forward strand.
CCAGGACTCTGGACCGACACATTGTAGCAAAATAGTACATTAGTCTTGATTAGTGGAATTATATCCACTCTAGACAATGCTCTGTGAGCTCAACAGCCTGGACTCCACACTGATATATTGTATCTAGTAGAGACAATGCTCTGTGAGTTCAACAGCCTGCACTCCACACTGATACATTGTATCCAGTAGAGACAACGCTCTGTGAGTTCAACAGCCTGAACTCCACACTGATACATTGTATCCAGTCTAGACAATGCTCTGTGAGCTCAACAGCCTGGACTACACACTGATATATTGTATCCAGTCTAGGCAATGCTCTGTGAGCTGAACAGCCTGGACTCCACACTGATACATTGTATCCAGTCTAGACAACGCTCTATGAGCTGAACAGCCTGGACTCCACATTGATACATTGTATCCAGTCTAGACAACGCTCTGTGAGCTGAACAGCCCGGACTCCACACTGATACATTTGTGCACCTTTAGCTGACTTAACATGTCCTAAATCATACGACACTGAGAAAATCCAACTTGGAGCTGCTCAATGCACAAAACCAATCTAGTGAGAAACCGAGCTCCTTGGCGCTCCAGGCCACAATTACACCGGGTGACCCAAACCCGTCACTGGCGGTGAACCCAAGGTTAAACATGTAAATTGCGCCCTACCTGCTGCGCGCATCCGCTGCGATGGTACACGGCTCTACTGAATGGGGCTTTGTAGACCTGCTATGTTAATAGATCAGCTGACACGTAAAGGGTTAAAGCAACAATGGCACCGTGTCAAACATCGTAATTTAATTTGCGCCCAAGGTCACGTCTACATTTTGTGCAGAGATCTGCAATTCGCTTTGACAAGCAGGAACATAGTGGGAGCGCCGGCGACCGTGCCATCGCTTAGTGCGAGGCGAGTCATAGCGCACATTGGCGGTGACGGTCGCTGTATCCCGACACACGATATACAGACCATACTGCTGACAAAGTCACGGCGCGGATAATGGAATTTGTTTGGATTACGGATTTCCAGAGCGGCGATGTTCTCTATTTTTGTCTCTTAATATGATGAATTTTCATTTTATTTTTAGAATGGACTTGTACAGTGTTAGAAAAATCATGGCTGCTTCTTTGCAGAACGGCGCCACGCCTCTCCACAGGTCATAGGTGGTATTGCAGCTGTGTTCCACTCATTTCAATTAAGCTAAATGTATTTCCAGATACAACCTGTGGTCAGGAGTGGCGCTGTTTTTATATTCCTGCACAACCTGTCTAAAATAGGTCACCTCACAAGGACGAGTGAAGCCCGTATACCCTATTGGTCATAGAAGATCAGTGATTGACTCAGTAAGAGCGTCTCCTGATCTGGAGGACCCAGTATGTCCATAAATTACATGGTCATCATGTAATGCTACATTACTCCTGCAGAGGGCACTGTAGGGGAAACACGTAGCTTGCAGCCCCAACGACAACTTAAGGTTCAGATATTGAGGATCATTCCTATCAAATTGCTGGTGGTCCCTCACCCCAGCACCCTCACCGATCAGCCGCTGAGCCACAAATAACACAGCATAGTGGTTTTGCTAGGAGATCTGCCGTGATCCAGGATTGAACATTCCCCAGAACCGCAGCGCGTCCATTACTCACAGCGATGGCGGCGGGCGGGCGTAGAAATGATGTCTATTTCATCTCATTAGGTGAGACAAGCTGCTGCTAGATAATATATAACACATGGAAACTATTCACACTGCCAAAAATAACTGCAGAACAGACTGGAGGCCTGTAAGAGCGCAGGATCCGTCACAGTGTGCCAGGGTCATACGCGTCATGAGATCAATTATACGGAATAGCGATCAATGAGAGCTCAGCAAAGGGAGACGATCTTGGTATTATCCCGAGACGTCGTGCAGATGTCAATCAGGTCTGGTCACATGGTTTATGGGATTGTGTCGTGTCAATGGACAAGGATTACTAAGTTATACTAGTTATCTAATAGATATATCTGGATAAACAATTGTGATTGTTTATTTTCTGATACAGAGCTCCAAATCCCCTGCAAACATAAGTAAAACAATAAAACTCTGTCTGCCTGCAGTCACCACTAGGGGGAGCTCATGAGCTCACTGCACACTGATTAATCCTGAGTGCAGCCACCACTAGGGGGAGCTCATGAGCTCACTGTATACTGATCAATTCTGACTGCAGCCACCACTAGAGGGAAGTTCATGAGTTCACTGTATACTGATCAATTCTGCCTACAGCCACCACTAAGGGGAGCTCATGAGCTCACTGCATACTAACTAATTCTGACTACAGTCACCACTTGGGGAAGCTCATGAGCTCACTGCATACTAACTAATTCTGAATACAGCCATCACTAGGGGGAGCTCATGAGCTCACTGCATACTAACTAATTCTGAATACAGCCACCACTAGGGGAAGCTCATGAGCTCACTGCATACTAACTAATTCTGACTACAGTCACCACTAGGGGGAGCTTATGAGCTCACAGTATACTGATCAATTCTGCCTACAGCCACCACTAGGAGGAGCTCATGAGCTCACTGCGTACTAACCAATTCTGACAACAGCCACCACTAGGGGGAGGTCATGAGCTTACTGTATACTGATCAATTCTGACTACAGCCATCACTAGAGGGAGCTCATAAGCTCACTGCATACTGATCAATTCTGCCTGGAGCCACCACTAGGAGGAGCTCATGAGCTCACTACATACTGATCAATTCTGACTACAGCGACCACTAGGAGGAGTTCATGAGCTCACTGCATACTAACCAATTCTGACAACAGCCACCACTAGGGGGAGCTCATGAGCTCACTGCATACTGATCAATTCTGCCTGGAGCCACCACTAGGGGAGCTCATTGCATACGGATTACAATTCACTCTATACCAAAAATGTTAAACCTAAAAAAGTTGACATTAAGGGCTCGTCAAGAAAATATCTTTGTAGCTAATACCAATAGGGCCGTCCTATAGAGCGCTGAGGGTGTACGCCATCTCCCGTCCTCTTGAGTGAATTCTGTAGTAGGGGGTCTTCGTGAGGCATGCTGGATTTGGGCACGTGTAACTACTCTGGATGGGCAAAACCATAATTTATAAAAAAAAAACTCCTGCACCTAACGGGTCGTGCACGGGCCCCTATATACAGGTCCCCGACAAATCAAAAACTGTAACAATAACATCCATAAAAGCGCAGGGAGCGGATCTGCGCACAGTAATAGTCGTATACGGTTATAACCTCCTGCTGGGTCCATAAAGTGACAGCACCCGAGAGCCCAGACCCCGGGGACGGATTACTTGGGACATGCGGGTTATTGTGATGGACTCCAGGAGGTTGTTAACCCCTCTTTATGGGTCAAGGATTAGTCCAGGAGGCGGCTATATACACATATATACATAGCACAAGTCCTGGGTTATGTCACATGTTACACTGGCCGCGTCCTACTGTTTTATAGCCGTCAAAAAGTTGCAAAAAGCTTCAAAAAGTTGCAAAAAGTTTTTTGTATGTAGTGTCATCTACACGTGCGGGGGCTTAGGACAGCTTATATCCATTAAAACAGCATGGGGATCGGCGCTTGCTCTGGCAGGGTATAGCTCACGCTGGACAAGGGGGTCCAAATTAGGCAAAACCCCACTGATCACATGGACAGGGACCCCGTTGCCCTATAGAGGCTGAGCATGGCCAAAGCTACTCCATTCAGTCTATGTCCATGCTGGAGATAGCCGACTACTGTACTTGTGCATGCTCGGCCAGTGGTCAGACCCCCACCGATCAGCTATCCTCCATTCAAACTTGGGCCAACCCCTTTAAGCTTGACTATAAAAATGACCCACTTTTAAAGGACTGCTATCTATCACAAACAGCGCCATACCTGTCCACAGGTCGTGTGTGGTACTACAACTAAGTGTAACCTGAAGTGAATGGGGTCGAGCTGCAATATCACACACAACCTGTGGACAGGTGTGGCGCTCTTTTTGGAAGAAAAGCAGACGAGCTTTTGCAATCCTGAGTCAAGTGACCGTACGCATCCCCATTTTCCCGGATGACTCCACACATCAGCATGCAGTCAGACGGCGGATTCATTTACTATGTCGCCGAGTTGCGAGCAGTTAACCCACGGTGACACGTTCAGGTTCTAGCTCCGGTTTTCCATTCCAAGGTCACTTTGATATAGAAGACGGGTTTGTACTTTCAGCGCACAAAATATTTGTGAAACAAGAGACTTCGGCTTAGCGCGCGAACCATTTTGGGAACATGATGCAGCCCTGTAAATAAGGAGGCAATATGGTGTCAGTGCAAGAGCGGCCCTGAAACCTGCGCCGGGGATGGTATGTGGAAGCGCGCCTCGCTGCTATTACATGTCCGCACAGCCGCTGCTCAAGTGACTCCTGGAGATTAATGCAGAGCGCCGCGTACTGCTCCCAAGGCAAGGGTTAAACGGGGAGCCACATAGCGGGGTGCAGCGACCCGGGCCAGCCGGAGCGCGGAGGATGTAAATACACGGAGGTTTTGTTTGCAGGTTAGAAGACGAGCTGGAATGAGGGCGATGAGGCATGAGGTCGGGCTCAGCCTCACTTGGCAGGACATTTTAGAAGCGGCTAACAAGTGGCAGATCATCAAAGCGAGCGGCTCCGACATGCACCTTCCACTCGGCCGTGTATGTGCATTCCTCCTGGGCCTGGCAAGGGTCCATATCCCAAAAAACGGATTACATTACAGGGAAAGGAAGTGAAGGGACATAGCAGGCGAGGCTTCGCAGGCAGCTAAATATGGAAGACGGGCTGAAAAGCTCTGCTTTCTGAAGGCTACACCTAGTGACACGGTACGGGCAATGGAACGGCTGGTCTGTGAATACCCTTCGCGAAAATGTTGCGTCCCTTCATAAATTGCACCCAGCAACAAAAAAATGAGCCCTATAGAAAGGATGGATTGCTGCAGATATGTAAATAGTTGCAGGTGTGATCTGAGACCAGGCCTTGCCACCAGAGGGCGTAAAAGTTCTTCCCTTACTGCTGTATCAAAAAGGCTCTCTGTGGCTACTTTTGGGTAGTGTACCTCTTGGCGAGATCATGCTGATCAAGGCATTTTGCCCAGTTGACAAACTTTGAGACAGCAAAGGGTCGTTTCGATAAATTGCCGCCATTTAGGCTGTTCTGACCCAGCTGTTAGGCCACGTTGGGGCAGTGGTTACATGAGGGCACGTTGGGGCAGTGGTTACATGAGGGCACGTTGGAGCAGTGGTTACATGAGGCCACGTTGGGGCAGTGGTTACATGAGGGCACGTTGGGGCAGTGGTTACATGAGGCCACATTGGGGCAGTGGTTACATGAGGCCACGTTGGGGCAGTGGTTACATGAGGCCACGTTGGGGCAGTGGTTACATGAGGCCACGTTGGGGCAGTGGTTACATGAGGGCACGTTGGGGCAGTGGTTACATGAGGCTACGTTGGGGCAGTGGTTACATGAGGGCACGTTGGGGCAGTGGTTACATGAAGCCACGTTGGGGCAGTGGTTACATGAGGGCACGTTGGGGTAGTGGTTACATGAGGCCACGTTCGGGCAGTGGTTACATGAGGTCACGTTGGGGTAGTGGTTACATGAGGGCACGTTGGGGTAGTGGTTACATGAAGCCACGTTGGGGCAGTGGTTACATGAGGCCACGGTGGGGCAGTGGTTACATGAGGCCACGTTGGGGCAGTGGTTACATGAGGCCACGTTGGAGCAGTGGTTACATGAGGCCACGTTGGGGCAGTGGTTACATGAGGCCACGTTGGGGCAGTGGTTACATGAGGGCACGTTGGGGCAGTGGTTACATGAGGCCACGTTGGGGCAGTGGTTACATGAGGCCACGCTGGGGCAGTGGTTACATGAGGCCACGTTGGGGCAGTGGTTACATGAGGCCACGCTGGGGCAGTGGTTACATGAGGCCACGTTGGGGCAGTGGTTACATGAGGCCACGTTGGGGCAGTGGTTACATGAGGGCACGTTGGGGCAGTGGTTACATGAGGCCACGTTGGGGCAGTGGTTACATGAGGGCACGTTGGGGCAGTGGTTACATGAGGCCACGTTGGAGCAGTGGTTACATGAGGGCACGTTGGGGCAGTGGTTACATGAGGTCACGTTGGGGTAGTGGTTACATGAGGGCACGTTGGGGTAGTGGTTACATGAAGCCACGTTGGGGCAGTGGTTACATGAGGCCACGGTGGGGCAGTGGTTACATGAGGCCACGTTGGGGCAGTGGTTACATGAGGCCACGTTGGGGCAGTGGTTACATGATGCCACGTTGGGGCAGTGGTTACATGAGGCCACGTTGGGGCAGTGGTTACATGAGGGCACGTTGGGGCAGTGGTTATATGAGGCCACGTTGGGGCAGTGGTTACATGAGGCCACATACACAAGATGAACAGGACGGCCCAGACACATCACCAGTACAGAGGATCATTTGATCTGCCAACAAGCACGAGCGGTACCTGCAGTTTAGTTGTTCACCAGCCAGACACGGGGGCGCCTTCATTACATCCCTGTCTATGACCGGGCTATTTCCAGGTCCATATCAGATGGAACTGTTTGCAACGCAATACCATTATCTCGGAATATACACGTCAATATACTCTATAGCAGGGAGTTTGCACCCTGTGGCTCTAGCAGTACAACTACAACTCCAAGCATGCCCTTGTGTCCAACTGCAGGGGGTGCCACAAGATATAAGCCCCCTCCTCTGCAACAGTGTTTTCCAATCATGGTTCCCCAGAACAAAGCAGCAAGACTGGTGACTTATCTGGTCATGTGATGGACATCCAGGTGCATGGCTTGTTACAAGACACATCTCTGATAACTGATCTTAGCCCTACTGCAGTCAGTGCAGAGGGGAGGGGAGGCTCCTGCTGCAGCCAGTTGTCTTACAGCCAGGCACAGGGCAGTGCAGAGGACATGTTCGATCTCCTGGGGAACAGAGAAGATTTCTCTCTATAGATCTTAGTTTTAATGGTGACAGAAGACATAATAGAAACAAATGATGATCCTAATTACAGTTTCCCATCAATGGGACTTGTTTTTTTGGGACAAGTTGTAGTTTTAACTGCCAACATTTTGTAACGACAGAGGAACCTCCCCATTCTTGTGCTCGCTGTCCTCGATCCTATACATAGGAGATGTATATCACTAGAGGGTGTACCACTTTAAGGTAATACATGCTATGGTGTCCATTTCCATCACTGTGCAGCACGGGGTTAATCTCATTTCCCTTGAACATGGCTGTGCACCTACACAAGGAGGCTGACCTCTACGCTGTACCCTATTATATCCGCTTCCTCCATCCAATATTATTAAGTGAGCCTCCTGGGTACGGCTACGGGGCTGGGGCGGAGGGCTACCATACTACAACACGGAACTATAGGGGAAGTAAATCTAATATCCAGGCTGGCTATATAGAAGAGATATGTCCGGCTGTAAATCTGTCATATCTTTAAAAGCATGAAGTAGAATGCAGCAGGGGTGCGGAGCCATGCGGGGGGTCGATAGAGAGCGACGAGCGCTCCCATTATGACCGATCAATGAAGACTGGCCACAGATTGACAGGCCGGGATGGCGCGCTCTCCCATTTCCATGTAAGTGGAGGCCCCTTCCATCCATTTACTAATAGACACAGAAAGGTCTGAGGCAAGGGCCGTCACATCAAGTGCTAACAGCAATCCCAGGAAGCGACAGTCAAGGTCACACGGAAGCGTGCGCAGCACACATAGTCCGCATTCTATATTCTATCCTGGTACACCCGGACATCGCCGGCAGCAGCTAGACCGTCAGTCACCGCACAATACAGACCTCAGCTTGTCGGGCAGCACAGAAGTCACTAGCTGCGGATATGAGTAGTAATATTACTATACACAATGCACCATGGCCTCAGTGTAAGTGACCTGCTCGATGTATTAGTGCAACGTACCCCGGCTAAGAGGGGGCGAAAGAAAGACCAAAGCAGTCCAAACATCTAGCGGGCTGCACCGACTGTATCAGGTGGTGGCTGAGGTTATCATATATGTGGCGTAGTTTTCGTCTTAAAGGTTTTGCATTAAGGCTGAGGAGCTTCAGGTTACCCCGATGTATTAAAAAAAACTGCCCCGCTGACTCGGGTGAGACGGCACATGGGGCGGTGTAAAGTATCTCAGGCGATGAATACGGTCAGGTGACTGATGGGTCATTACCAGCATGACAAAACGTGGTAGGACATGGCATTGACTGAGCATTAATAGCACTGTATATAGATTGCGGTATTATTTATACAGTGTGTGGCAGCATTAGTTGTACAGTGTGTGGCAGCATTAGTTGTACAGTGTGTGGTAGTATTATCTGTACAGTTTGTGGCAGCATTATCTGTACAGTGTGTGGCAGCATTAGTTGTACAGTGTGTGGCAGCATTAGTTGTACAATGTGTGACAGCATTAGTTGTACAGTGTGTGGCAGCATTATCTGCACAGTGTGTGGCAGCATTATCTGCACAGTGTGTGGCAGCATTAGTTGTACAGTGTATGGCAGCGTTAGTTGTACAGTGTGTGGCAGCATTAGTTGTACAGTGTGTGGCAGCATTAGATGTACAGTGTGTGGCAGCGTTAGTTGTAAAGTGTGTGGCAGCATTAGTTGTACAGTGTGTGGCAGCATTAGTTGTACAGTGTGTGGCAGCATTAGATGTACAGTGTGTGGCAGCATTAGTTGTACAGTGTGTGGCAGCATTAGTTGTACAGTGTGTGGCAGCATTAGTTGTACAGTGTGTGGCAGCATTAGTTGTACAGTGTGTGGCTGCATTAGTTGTACAGTGTGTGGCTGCATTATCTGTACAGTGTGTGGCAGCATTAGTTGTACAATGTGTGGCAGCATTATCTGTACAGTGTGTGGCAGCATTAGTTGTACAGTGTGTGGCTACATTATCTGTACAGTGTGTGGCTGCATTAGATGTACAGTGTGTGGCAGCATTAGTTGTACAGTGTGTGGCAGCATTAGTTGTACAGTGTGTGGCAGCATTAGTTGTACAGTGTGTGGCTGCATTAGTTGCACAGTGTGTGGCTGCATTAGTTGTACAGTGTGTGGCTGCATTATCTGTACAGTGTGTGGCTACATTATCTGTACAGTGTGTGGCTGCATTAGATGTACAGTGTGTGGCAGCATTATCTGTACAGTGTGTGGCAGCATTAGTTGTACAGTGTGTGGCAGCATTAGTTGTACAGTGTGTGGCTGCATTAGTTGTACAGTGTGTGGCTGCATTATCTGTACAGTGTGTGGCAGCATTAGTTGTACAGTGTGTGGCTACATTATCTGTACAGTGTGTGGCAGCATTATCTGTACAGTGTGTGGCAGCATTAGTTGTACAGTGTGTGGCAGCATTAGTTGTACAGTGTGTGGCTGCATTAGTTGTACAGTGTGTGGCTGCATTATCTGTACAGTGTGTGGCAGCATTAGTTGTACAGTGTGTGGCAGCATTAGTTGTACAGTGTGTGGCTGCATTAGTTGTACAGTGTGTGGCTGCATTATCTGTACAGTGTGTGGCAGCATTAGTTGTACAATGTGTGGCAGCATTATCTGTACAGTGTGTGGCAGCATTAGTTGTACAGTGTGTGGCTACATTATCTGTACAGTGTGTGGCTGCATTAGATGTACAGTGTGTGGCAGCATTAGTTGTACAGTGTGTGGCAGCATTAGTTGTACAGTGTGTGGCAGCATTAGTTGTACAGTGTGTGGCTGCATTATCTGTACAGTGTGTGGCTACATTATCTGTACAGTGTGTGGCTGCATTAGATGTACAGTGTGTGGCAGCATTATCTGTACAGTGTGTGGCAGCATTAGTTGTACAGTGTGTGGCAGCATTAGTTGTACAGTGTGTGGCTGCATTAGTTGTACAGTGTGTGGCTGCATTATCTGTACAGTGTGTGGCAGCATTAGTTGTACAGTGTGTGGCTACATTATCTGTACAGTGTGTGGCTGCATTAGATGTACAGTGTGTGGCAGCATTAGTTGTACAGTGTGTGGCAGCATTAGTTGTACAGTGTGTGGCTGCATTAGTTGTACAGTGTGTGGCTGCATTATCTGTACAGTGTGTGGCAGCATTAGTTGTACAGTGTGTGGCAGCATTAGTTGTACAGTGTGTGGCAGCATTAGTTGTACAGTGTGTGGCAGCATTAGTTGTACAGTGTGTGGCAGCATTAGTTGTACAATGTGTGACAGCATTAGTTGTACAGTGTGTGGCAGCATTAGTTGTACAGTGTGTGGCAGCATTAGTTGTACAGTGTGTGGCAGCATTATCTGTACAGTGTGTGGCAGCATTAGTTGTACAGTGTGTGGCAGCATTAGAAGAAAAACCTGAAAATCATCTGTCTCTTGTGACAGGTCCATCCTGAAGAGATCCAGATATGGCTGCCTTATTAAAAGATGCCAAAGCCGCCGGGTCAGCTCATAAAAGAAAGGGATTTTCTTCTGTGGGAACTTGAACGGTTCAATATGGACGAGACAGACAAGGGAAAGCCCTCAATATGAAGGAATGTGACACGTAGAGTGCGGTCCTCCAGACGTCTCCTCTGAGGGGCCTTTACCTGACAGGTTCACTAACAGGCCAAGCCAGCACCTGACTACATCCATTCTGTGGACGAGTCTTACAGCGCCCCCAGAGGATAGAATCAGTATTGTGTATCAGCAGAAAAGGTCACGATATGATATTAATAAATAATAATAACTTACGGCATCTGTGACAGAGATTTCATAAACCTTCTTAAAATCCACCATGTCGAAGAAAAACAACTTCCCGTTACCTTCTTCTTTCTTAACGGATATCCCAGTTATCAAGAGTTTATCATCAGGGCTGAAACAGCAGTCTGTCCTATAGGGAAGTAGAAAGAGGGAATGAATGAATGAATGAATGAATGAATGAATGAATGGAGGGAGGGAGGGAAGGAAAGGAAGGAAGGAAAGGAAGGAAAGGAAGGAAAGGAAGGAAAGGAAGGAAAGGAAGGAAAGGAAAGGAAAGGAAAGGAAGGAAGGAAGGAAGGAAGGAAGGAAGGAAGGAAGGAAGGAAGGAAGGAAGGAAGGAAGGAAGGAAGGAAGGAAGGCATGAATAAAAAAAATATGATAGAGATCAATGAACGAATGGAGGAAGGAAGGAATAAAGGAAGGAAGACATGAGCGAGTGAGTGAATGAATGAATTAAATAAGGGTGGAAGGGAGGAATGAGGAAGAAAATAAAAAAAAGGAAGAGTGAAAGGAAAAGATGAAGAAAAGGAATAAGAGAGGAAAATATGAAAGAATGAATGAAGGGAGGAAAGAATAAAGAAATGAAGGAATAAAGGAAAGAGTGAAGGAAAGATATGAAAGAGGACGGAAGGAAGGAAGGAAGGAAGGAAGGAAGGAAGGAAGGAAGGAAGGAAGATAGGAAGGAAGGAAGGAAGGAAGGAAGGAAAAACATGGAACAAGGTCAGAAGACAAGTAGGAAAGAATGAATGAAGGAAGGGAGGAGGGAGGGAGGAAGGAACAAGGGCATGAATAAAAAAAAGATGATAGAGATGAATGAACGAATGGAGGAAGGAAGAAACTATGAAATAATGAATGAAGGGAGGAAAGCATGAAGGAAAAAAGGAAAGAATGAAGGAAAGATAAGGAAGGAAGGAAGGAAGGAAGGAAGGAAGGAAGGAAGGAAGGAAAAACATGGAACAAGGTCAGAAGACAAGTAAGTAGGAAAGAATGAATGAAGGAAGGGAGGAGGGAGGGAGGAAGGAAGGAAGGAAGATGGAACAAGGTCAGAAGACAGGTAGGAAAGAATGAAGGAAGGATAGAAAAGAATAAAGAAGGAAGGGAGAAAGGGAGGGAGGAAGCAAGGAAGGAAGGAAGGGAGGGAGGGAGGGAAGGAGGAGGGAAGGAAGGAAGGAAGGAAGGAAGGAAGGAAGGAAGGAAGGAAGGAAGGAAGGGAGGAAGGACGGACGGAAGGAAGGACGGACGGAAGGAAGGAAGGACGGACGGAAGGAAGGAAGGAAGGAAGGAAGGAAGGAAGGGAGGAAGGAAGGAAGGAAGGGAGGGAAGGAAGGGAGGGAGGGAGGGAGGGAGGAAAGGAAAAAACAAACATGGAACAAGCTCAGAAGACAAGTTGGTAGGAAGGAAGGGAGGAAAGAAGAATGGAAGGGAGGAAAGTATAAATAATGGGAGTTAAGAAAGTATGAAGGAATGAATGAGAGAATGAAGTATTAAAGGAAAGTATGAATGAATAGAGGAAAGAATGAAGGAAGAAATAAAAGAATGGAAAAATAAGGAATGTACAAATGGATTAAGGCAAGAAAAATTATAAACAAGAGAAAGAACCGATAACGGAATGAAGGCATGATGGAAGGAAAGGTGTAGGGAAAAGGGAAAGGTCATCACCGCAGGTCAATTATTTATTAGGCATTTCCAACACCCGCTACAGAACTGCCCAACCTGCAGAAGCCAAAGGTCCCGATCAGGCACAAGAGGCAGGTGTCTAGGGGCACCCATGCTGAATGTCAGGAGGAGATAACAGTGGATGTAGTAACAGTCATGTCCAACCACTTATATACATGTGGTATATTGATGCTGTAGTCCTTGGGAAAAGAGGAGTGGAGCCACCAGTAGACCAAGTAGACCCATTTCTACATCTACAGCCATGTCATTCTAATGAGTGGTGGATGAACTTCCATCAACTGGAAATTGAAGGCATATCCTGGGAATATGAAACCAGTGTTTGATGAGACCACTTCCAATAATAGCAGTTTCATTTTGGACATGTTTGGTCCAAACAAAACTGCTGGGCTGGCAATTACCATGCGTCCCGGGGGTTGCCGTCCCTTGATATAGGTGATGGCATCCAATGTAAACATTTACCCCCTACTTTGTCCATTATTTTACTATATGTCCACCATAATCAATTTGCCCATCATCAACTTCTCTACCGGAGACTCATGACAAAGCAGAAGCACATTGAGAAGATGGACAATATGATGGCCTCATGAACCGGTCGATTCAGTCAATGGCTTCCCTAAAACTGGCAAGTTGACACAACTCTAAGTCATTGATGGGAAAAGCCAAGTGGACCACCAGTAGGCCAAGTGGAAGAGCCCATCCCTACCTGTACTGTCACGTCATTGTAATGATCCATGGATGGACCTCCACCAACTTGAACTTGGGTGTTTGAGAAGACCACCCCAACAAGATATTGCCGATGATATCCACACCCTACATTGTCCTTCATTGTATTACCAGTATATGACGGAAATTCAGCACAGACATGATCAATTTACCCATCGATGACTTCTCTACCAGAACCCAAGACGACGTAGTCGTGAAATACATACACTGGGAAGAAGTTGGGCAATCCCTTGGTCTCGTGAACCGGCTTCTTAAAGTTTCTCATGTCCCAAGTTTTTAAAGTGTCGTCTCCTGAAATGCAGACAAAAAAAATCCCTTAAATCGAAACGATAACGCAGCAACATTCAGACACGGTGGAAACTTTTTTGCTAAAATTTTGCAGCAAATTTTGTAAAAATTTTGCAAATTTGTAGCACCGACATTGAATGGCACAGGGTGCTTTGCACTTCACATCTCCATCTTCTGTTACCCGTAATGGAAAGTTGGGTGGACCTGCACTGTCCCTTTAACCCTTTCAATCCCAGCGTTCCTGGCAAACATCCCGAGCTCTGTGTACGGGGCGAGAAGTCATGTCCTATTTCTTACACGTAGCAGGTGTGTTACAGTAAAACTCCGTGCACATCTGGCTTCCTTGGTCTCCGTCCAGATAACTACTCTAAGGCTGGATTTACGCTACCATACTGCTCACTTTTTGGAACGAAGACAAATGAGTCATCAAACTACAGTCAAAACACATCATTATAAAAAAAAAAAACTACAAAAAAACTTCCCGAGATGTAACGAATCTCAAAAGGTTCCTGACCAATAATTCTTCCTCCGTTGCTCAGTCATTATAAGACATACACCAGGAACATGGACGAGTTCTCATCCCCGGGCCCCGAGGAAATGGATTTCCTTGTCTATGCTATTCATCAAGGAGTGATAATTCCATAATACCGCCATATAAGACATGAAACCTGGGATGTAATGTATGCCGTGTGATTGGAGACCTGGCGAAGAGCCCGAGGACAATGGACAAACTGTATAAAAAGATCACTCATCCGTTCAAGGAGCAAATCTGGAATACGGTTCATTTTTCACCTACATACGACCAAATTTTGGCAGATCAAACCCTGCGGGACTTGTATGGGCCACTTACAATATCAATCTTAACCCTTTACTACACCACAGGTGTTGCCTTTATGGTGTGGGAATTTGCATTAGCTTGGAATCCCCGTCTTATAAAAGAGTTTTCCATTTTTCCATTGACTTACATGGACGAGGGCTTGTTTTTTGCAGAACAAATTGTATTTTTTAATGGCACCATTTTGAAGTAGATTTTTTTTGTTGTTTTTCTACTTTTGGACAATAAATAAAAAAAAAAAATGCCACTTCGAAGCAGCAACACAATTTTTTTTGTCAACTGAGGGGACCACTTATTCCTCTGGCTGATGCGCCAACTCTTGATCACATGACAGACTCCACTTTATTCAATGGGCCCGCGGTCAGAGTAGAGGAGAGTCGGTGACGTTTGATTACTTGACAGACTCTATTTTACTGAATGAGCTCGCGACGTCACTAAGAGTTAGAGCAGCAGCATGGTAGGCAGAGGAACAAACGTTCCGGCAACCATAGCTGTCCTCTGGGGCTCGGGGTGGTTATAAATCTAACATCATTATGAGGCTGCATTCAGAGACCTATAACATATTCTGTCCACCAATGAATCTGTGTGAGGGCTTGTTTTTTGCAGGATGAATTCTAGTTTTTATTGAATCTGTGTGAGGACTTGTTTTTTGCAGGATGAATTCTAGTTTTTATTGAATCTGGGTGAGGACTTGTTTTTTGCAGGATGAATTCTAGCTTTTAATGAATCTGTGTGAGGGCTTGTTTTTTGCAGGATGAATTCTAGTTTTTATTGGTACCATTTCAGGGTAAATATGACTTTAGGATTACTTTTTTTTTTTTATTTAAATAAACTATTTTAATTTTAATACATTTATATTTTATACTATTTTACTAGGGAACATAAAAAGGTAAGCGCAGACAATATGGATATATGTAGCAGCCAGGAAAGGAAGAACAAGCCTTGTCCCATAAAAGTGAATGGGCTGAGCTTGTAGTACCTTACGTAACCACTACACAGTGTACAGAGCTGTAGAGTTCCACTAAAGTGTGGCTCGGTATATCTATGCTAACGTAAGGATGACTATTACATGTACAGGAAATGGAGGAAGAACAATCCTTGTCCCATAGAAGTGAATGGGCTGAGATTGTAGTACCTTGCGTACTACACAGTGTACAGAGCTGTAGAGTTCCACTAAAGTGTGGCTCAGTATATCTATGCTGACGTAAGGATGACTATTATATGTACAGGAAATGGAGGAAGAACAATCCTTGTCCCATAGAAGTGAATGGGCTGAGCTTGTAGTACCTTGCGTAACCACTACACAGTGTACAGAGCTGTAGAGTTCCACTAAAGTAGGGCTCAGTATATCTATGCTGACGTAAGGATGACTATTCTGTGTACAGGAAATGCCGCCCCAGCCCTGTATACAATATATATATGTAATGAATAGATTACCTACCTCCTCGAGTGGCTATGACAGTACCGCTATAAGAGAAAGCAATACAAGTCGTATCCGTGCCTGGTGCGTGAGCCTGTCGACAGTGGAATTTTGTGTGGACCTGGCAAAAATAAAAACAAACAAAAATTTGGACTTACAAAACTTGTGAACTTTTCTATTTACTGTATTACATTATTGTTTTACCAAAAAAAAGGAGTTTGTATGTTCTCCCCGTATTGCGGGGATCTCATCCCATTCTACAAAGACATACAGATAGGGGGAAAAAAGTATATTGTGATCCCTATATGGGGCTCCCAATCTACTCCAGCCAGTCATTTCCCCTACAGCGGCCACTAAAGGAGACATACGGTATTGCATGTTGGCACTCCCCCTACAGCGGCCACTAAAGGAGAAATAGAGTATTGCATGTTGGCTATTCAGATGCCTAGAGAAACTCATGTCCAGATGGGCTCTAGATTTTGGCACGTAGAAGGGGGCCCTAAAAGGAACGTGACATCTATATGGGGCACAAACACAACCCCTCAAACCCAAACAAAAGCCTACATCACTTATTGTGACTTAGAAATGAACAGACACACGACACGGGACCGTTGCCAGAAAATCCTCCGACTTGATTCTGGAAAATTTCAGTTTCAAGAAAATCAAAACCTACGGTTCCGTAAAAAAAAAAAAATGAAGAATTACAAAAAACACACACAGAGAACACAACGGGTTTAATATATCAACTGTTTTCTGACACGAGAACAAAAAAATGTACCATCAGCGGCGGCAGCAGAAGTGTAAGTGAGAAACAGCAGACGGCAACACAACGGCGCGCGTATCAAAGGGGGAAAGGCGAGGGACGGGATCGCTCTCCCGGCCTATGTGCGTCTTTCGGCCCCTCAGACGTTAACAACATGTTATTAAAAGTCTTTTCCAGGAACGCCGAGGATTAAGGACAATAAAAATGGAAGACGGACAAAAAACAGCACAGCGAGGTGACACGTGCACGAGAGGCCATTCGCGGCACGTTCAATGTAAACTTGGGAATTTTTACATTAGAAAAAAAAAAATATTTGTTTTCTTGGTCAGATTTATTACATGGAGTCTACAGGTTTATGGCTTAGACATCCAATCCAGGAAAAGTCTTCGTCCGAAATTCTAGAAGTTCGGATAATCTGGTGGAATCTTAGGTCCTGCTCGATCTTGTCGCGGATTCCACGTTCTATGGGCCTAATCAGAAGCAGAAAGGATGGACCGCGGGCGAATACGGCGTCGGAAAATGAAGAGGATAACCCTTAGAGTCCGGCCTGTGGTCTGGTTTGGTCATCTCTAATCTTCCAAAAATCCTGAATGTTATACCGTATATACTCAAGTATAAGCCGACCCGAATATAAGCCGAGGCCCCTAATTTTACCACAAAAAACTGGGAAAACTTATTGACTCGAGTATAAGCCGAGGGGGGGAAATGCAGCAGCTACTGGAAAATGTCAAAAATTAAAATGGTCGGAGTTTTTGGGTGCAGTAGATGCTGGGGAAGGGGAGGGGGGTGTTTTGGTTGTCTGTCTGCCCCTTCCCTGAGCTTGAGGACTGGGTTTTTTTTTTTGCTTGACTCGAGTATAAGCCGAGGGGGGCTTTTTCAGCACAAAAACTGTGCTGAAAAATTCAGCTTATACTCGAGTATATACGGTAATCTGCCACCTTAACTGGTCCCATTGGTGGGGGCAACACTGTGGCTCAGTGGTTAGCACTGCAGCCTTGCAGCGCTGGAGTCCTGGGTTCAAATATCGCCAGGAACAACATCTGCAAGGAGTTTGTATGTTCTCCCCATGTTTGCGTGGATTTCCTCCCATTCTACAGACATATTTATAGGTATAATTTTTTTTTTTTTTTTTTTTTTTTAAAGTACCTTAACTGGTCCCATTGGTGCAAAGTTGAGTAATTAAGTAATTTTTTGTAAGAGTACTTTTGTGTTTGTAGCTTCTATACAGATCTATATGTTTTGTGAAGTGGAGAGAGGTATAGTGTGGGAGAACCGCTATTTTTCCCCAAGACTGTTGCAGTACACACAGGAGTTTAGCTTGTAGGTCCCGCACTGGAGTAAAGGTTCGGGCCAGTCCTGTAGGCTAATCAACTCCAGACTTGGGAACCGACCAGCAGGGCTTAGCAAGTAGCACAGGTGGGCTGTTTGGTGAGAGACTGAAACACACACACTCAACCAGTCTGGGAAAGTTCTGCCAAAAAGGACGCTGTTAAAGGGCCGGGTATGTGTACCCCTTGTTTACTTTTGAACCCTGCTTGTTAGGAGGTCAGCGGTAGGCCGACCCCCTGGTAAGTGAGGGAATAACTCATTTAGAAAGCCGCCGGAGAGGCGTAGGTCTTTATTTTCATTTGTTTGTTTTGACATGCTGAGCTGCTGAGCAGCACTACCTGTACCTTTAAACTTTGCTGCAATAAAGACTGCTTTTGGGAAAGAAACCAGAGCTTCTGAAACCCCCCCCCACATACATCACAGTTTCCATGGTTACAGACTACAAGCAAACCCCGTGTAGTCTGATCCTACAGTCGTCAGGTATTCGTCTGACGACATCCGACTTCTTGATCATCGGCAGATCGATAGACAGGATGAGGCTACAAAGAGTTTGTTTGTAACCTGGGGGGACGCATAAGTCTGCAGAGGCGCTGTAGACACAAAACGGCGGCTGATCCCCATTTAGAAACCAGCACAAAATGAATGATAAATTATGACTCTTGTATGACCTCTACATTACACGTCATACTTCCCCTCTAAACCTGCACGTGTGTATGACGGGCAATGACTGACGGTGCTGAATTTGCCTATAATGCGCCTTTTTGCATCAGCAGGTAATAGATCACATCAGGCTTAGGACTCTGACCACAAGGGTTATGACACCATTAAAGGGGAGACGAGCGACCACAACGTCACATGTCACAGAATGACTAAATGAAATATGGAAGCGGCAAATGTACAAGTAATGAAGGGAAGCGGTGGAAACCTGCGAGCACCTGCGAACACACCGTCACATCCCATTAACTGCACAAAGCGAGGGCAGGACCTGTGGGGACATCAGTAACACCGCACACAGAATATTGGTGACATCTTTAAAAATTGTTCCTGTGTCTAGATATCAATATTAATTACTTTCTATATCGCCTCCTGCTGTTACTTACAAGTTATGGTGTCCCTTGTTACGGCGCCTCCTGCTGTTACATACTTGTTATGGCGCCTCCTGCTGTTACTTACAAGTTATGGTGTCCCTTGTTACGGCGCCTCCTGCTGTTACATACTTGTTATGGCGCCTCCTGCTGTTACATACTTGTTATGGCGCCTCCTGCTGTTACATACTTGTTACGGCGCCTCCTGCTGTTACATACTTGTTATGGTGCCTCCTGCTGTTACATACTTGTGATGGCGCCCCCTGCTGTTACATACTTCTTATGGCGCGTCCTGCTGTTACATACTTGTTATGGTGGCTCCTGCTGTTACATACTTGTTATGCCGCCTCCTGCTGTTACATACATGTTATGGTGCCTCCTACTGTTACATATTTGCTATGGTGCCCCCTGCTGTTACATACTTGTTATGGCGCCTCCCGCTGTTATATACTTGTTATGCCGCCTCCTGCTGTTACATACTTGGTATGGCGCCCCCTGCTGTTACATACTTGTTATGGTGCCTCCTGCTGTTATATACTAGTTATGGCGCCTCCTGCTGTTACATACTTATTATGGTGCCTCCTGCTGTTACATACTTGTTATGGCGCCACCTGCTGTTACTTACTTGTTGTGATGTCCCACCTATATTTACCTATTATAGGACCCTCTGTTCCATATTTGCTGTGGTGCCCCCTGCTGTTACATACTTGATATGAGACCACCTTGCTCTTACATATTTATGGTGGGGCCCCCTGACGTTCCATACACCTGCTCACTATCTGCTATGTAGCGGTAGGGGTGGTGGTTGAGGTGGGGGGTATTACAAGAACCCAATGAGAAAGAACAGTGATCTAATAACAAACAAAAACCACTGACCGGACAGCCCTGCAATACTGAGAAACCAGACACTACGCCAAATTAAATTTATATCACCTATATGACACTCCCTTTATGAGACCTCCCACATATCTCAGCTTCCAGGATGTGTACACTGTTTCTCGGACTGCTGCACCCTGTAGTACTACAGGTCACAGGCTGATAGTATTACACTGTATATAACTCCTCGCTGTACACACGGCAGCCACAGATGTCTGCTATCACACAGACGGAGCTGCAGTTTTTCATGAAAGCGCCATAAATCTCAGCAGTACGGGAGGGGTGTGCAGGTTACTCTACCACACACCTGACGTCACACTGCTTTTTGTAAAATAAAGTGCTTTTTAAAGGTTTGCAACTGTATACAGATTTTGACAGATTCATGACATGTATTCAACACAGAGGAGTAAACAAATTGCATGGAATTAAATGGATCATTATTCATTTTAACACATTCAGACCAATACTAGTGTATAATGCTAGAGCAGTACAGAAGAGCTAATATTATATCACTCACTCTTTACAGATGAGATGACTCTGCTCATATGTCCTAGTCTATACAGCAAAGCTGATTAATGAACTGCACCCAGAGCTTCATTTGTGTGTATAGTGTTACTATCCTGGCTTATCTAGGCCTCCACCTATAATGAGAAGACTCTGCTCATATGTACCAGCATATACAGTAAAGCTGATTAGTAAACTGCACATAGAGATTCATTTTTAAGTATAGTGTTATTATCCTGGCTTATATAGGCCTCCACCTATAATGAGAAGACTCTGCTCATATGTACCAGCCTTTACAGCAAAGCTGATTAGTAAACTGCACATAGAGATTCATTTTTAAGTATAGTGTTATTATCCTGGCTTATATAGGCCTCCACCTATAATGAGAAGACTCTGCTCATATGTACCAGCCTATACAGCAAAGCTGATTAGTAAACTGCACATAGAGATTCATTTTTAAGTATAGTGTTATTATCCTGGCTTATATAGGCCTCCACCTATAATGAGAAGACTCTACTCATATGTAACAGCCTATACAGCTAAGCTGATTAGTGAACTGCACCTAGAGCTTAATTTGTATGTGTAGTGTTATTATCCTGGCTTATCTAGGTCTCCACCTATAATGAGAAGACTATCCTCATTTGTTCCAGTCTATACAGCAAAGCTGATTAGTGAGCAGCATCTAGAACTTCATTTGTGTGTATAGTGTTAATTTCCTGACTTATCTCAGCCGCAAGCAGTACAGTAGAGCAGGGGTCGGCAACCTTTGGCACTCTAGCTGCTGGGAAACTACAACACCCAACATGTTCCATGAACAGCATAGCAAGTATGCATGCTGGGACTTATAGTGTGATAACAGCTGGAGTGCTGAAGGTTGTCTACCTCTGCAATAGAGTGATCAGCAACTCTACCCAAAATGATAATTAGAGATGAGCAAACAGTGAAATATTCGATATACGTTTCGAATAGCCCCACAATATTCGACTATTCAAATGAATATCGAATCCCATTATAGTCTATGGGGAAAAAAGCTTTGTTTAAGGGGAAACCACCATTCGACTCAGGAGAGTCACCAAGTCCACTATGACACCTCAGCAAATGATGCCAACACCTCTGCAATGCAACTGGGACAGCAGGGGAAGCATGTCTGGGGGCATCTAACAAGCCCAAGTCCCTCTATTACCCCACTATCACAGCCTAACAACTAAACACTTTCCACACTCCATACAACCTCTATGAACCTGGAAACCTTCTTTCCTCCCCAACTGTATGGACAGAAACCCAAATTTTAAGCTAAAGAAACATTAACAAGCACCCATTTAAATCACGTTGCCCATGACATCCACAGATGGAATAGGCAGTGGGAAATCCAACAGTCCCCAACTCTTATTGTGTATGTGAGTGTGTGTGTGTGTGTGTGTGTGTGTGTGTGGAGTTCATCACAAGGCTGACAGACCCAACTCCACATGCTGCAGCTCAAGCAACCAGCAGTCAGACTAAGATTGTCTCTTCTTCAAGTAAGACACAAGATTCTTTGGAACCAGAAGAGGAATACCCCAGTGATTGCCATTGCAGCAGTGCCTAGGCCGTCTGTCAGAGATTGAATTGGAGAAAAATAAGGACATTTACTGTGATCGAGTCTTCATGTACATTAGTGGGCATGGACAACCTAACATACAAGATCCTCATGCTGAGCTGGCCTCATTACTGATCAAGATAAACCAGGATAATCAGGGCTGGAAACAGCCATCACATCTTACCGAAAGGAATCACCCTCGGTTTGGAAAGAAGTCATCTAAACGTTGCACCTTTAATTGAGTTGAGCATTGCACCAGCAGTGTTTTTTGCCCTTGGGGTGAGTTGAGCCTTGTAGCAGCAGAGTTTTAGGCCCTTTGGGTGACCCCCTAAAACATTAATGGGGTTTTTTAAGTATTAAATTACATTGAAGGTGGTGGTGGAGGAGGAGGAATATTAAATTGTGGCTTGGCAGCACTACACCCTGCACCCCACTTGATGTTGTGGCACTGCTGGCTGCCCCTCTCAAGTATATAATTGGAGTCGAGGTACTGTGGACTGGATGCCCAGCTGGATTTCCATGTCCACATCCTCGCCCCCTTGTGCTACTGACAAGGGGCACTGCTGGCAACCCCTCTCCAGTACCTGGACTGTGGACTGGATGCCCAGCTGGATTTCCATGTCCACATCCTCGCCCCCTTGTGCTACTGACAAGGGGCACTGCTGGCAACCCCTCTCCAGTACCTGGACTGTGGACTGGATGCCCAGCTGGATTTCCACGTCCTCATCCACTGCTGCTACCCTGATGCATCTTTGGGAGGTTCACTGTATGTGTACACTGTTTCTGCAGTGTAGCTCTAAAAAGAGATGTTGTTTTAGAATGTTTTCCTGCCTAGAAAAAGCTAAAATCTCTTTATCACCCTCAGAACAATCTCTCCCCATCTCTCCAAACCGCAAACGAGACGAACATGGCGGCCACTATTCTTATGAATCCGAGGTCACCTGATTTCGGCAGCCAATGGCTTTTTCCAATTTTTTTCCGATGCCTCCGTTGTCGTAGTTCCTGTCCCACCTCCCCTGCACAGTTATTGGTGCAAAAAAAGGCCAGGTAAGGTGGGAGGGGAAACAAATTTTTACTGCATTTACCACGTGGTATTCGATTGGAATCGAATATCTCGAACAGCCTGATATTCGATCGAAAAGCTATTCGATAGAACGCTGTTCGCTCATCTCTAATGATAATGAGAAGACTTTGCTCACATGTCCCAGTCTATACAGCAAAGCTGACTAGTGATCTGCATCCAGAGCTATATTTGTGTGTATAGTGTTACTATCCTGCCTTATCTAGGCTTACATTAGGACAACAGAGCCATCAGTAAGTCCACCTATAATGATACTGAGATGGCTTTGCTATTCCAGTCTGTACAGCAAAGCAGACAAATGAGCTGCAGAGATCAGGAAGTGTTATGTCTAATGTCATATCTTTGACAACAATACTACCTAACACTTGATTTTAATAAGCGGTCACTGTCTGGGAACACAATCCCTTTAAGGACATGGACATCATTCCAGTTGACATTTGACAGTGAGATATTGATTTTTGGTGATGAAATTCATACATGGCCCTGGTGTACATGTGCCTAAAGCAGACTAGACTGTGGCCACCATTAGCTGATCCAGGGACTGCGGAATATGTTTCTGCTATATAACTGCTTGGCTGTGAGCGGCCCCATGACTGACCCTAAGGCTTTGAAAAACAATAAGTAGCAGGTATTTCCCATCACATATCTGTCCGGTCCCAGCGATACTTTGTTTTTCTCCAGATGGGGATTTTCCTGAGGCTTGTGACTCAGATGGGAAAGTTTTCATCTGACTCTGCGCTGAGCCATTCGTGTCAATGAGTCAGGACGATCCCTGGAATGGATGGAATTCCAGATGTGCGACCCCAGGCAGAGGTAGACGTGTTACATTACAGATCAGCCCCTGCGACCTTCTCATCGGAACCAAAAATTACTTAAGGTGCAGCCGCCTATACTGTGAACTTAACCGAATCAGATGCAACTACTCACAATACAAGCCACCATTCACACATTGAGTGCTGGTATTTATTGAAGAGACCCCATAGGAAGATATATTTTCATGCAATGCTCCATGGGAAAGAAATATGCAAATAAGCTCATGTCCAAAAGGAAGGACGACCCATCTGTAAACTGTTGTATTGGAGTTCTTGTCCCCGAGGGCACTGAAATAGATTCTTTAAGGCTTTGTTAAGAAGTTGATACTTTAGTGACCAGAAGGCAAAGTTCTTTTCATCTGTCAGACGGCTGCCATAAATCTCAAGGTTAACAAGATGGAGGCCCCTGGAGACATTCAACGAAAGGAACTCATCTAGGAACGTTCCATCTCCATCCCTAAAAACGAAAGACCATGTGACGTGATCACAGCCTCTCCATGGAATGAGTTATAATATGGTGGGGGGAACCATTTAAAGGGGTTAACTGGTTTCTACTATTGGTGGTCTATCCCATCAATATCAGATCTGTGAGGGTCCAGGACCCCTGCAGATCAGTACCGAGACAACGAGGTTCTCCGTATTGTTTACAGTAGTGTATGGCGAGCGAGCAGCGGAACGTAAACAATATTGGGAGCCGTAATGTCTCAGTACCGATCTACGGTGGTCTCTGATGTCAGGTCTATCCTAGATAACCACTACTAGAACCCAGATGATCCCTTTAATGAGACAATCTGTGCAGTTAAAGGGGGTTTCCTAGTAAAGATACTGATGACATATCTATTAGAACTGGTCCAAATGTTCTCATCCAAATGCTATTCCGAGAATGATGTGGGTTGCACCATCCATTTGTCTACAACGCTCTAAAATGTATGAAGAAAAGTGAGTAGGACTGCAGGGTCAGACGACACAGTGCCTACTTGTAGTCTGAGACCATGGAGATACATAGGTTACCTTTCAGATATTAAAGGGGTTGTCCAAGAATTACAGTATTTGCGCAGGAGGCTGGAGAAAGCGAGACATTAAAAAGAAAAAGTCATACTCACCTGTCTCCAGTGCTCTGATACCCACCAAAGACCGGTCCAGGGCTCAACGGAGCTTGTGCCGGCCGAAGTCTTCGCCGCACAGGACAGGAAAGGAACTGGTTCCTTTCTTTAGGCCTCTGAAGCCACCAATTGGCCTCAGTGGTCACATTAGCCAAGGACTTCTGCTGGCACAACTACCAGACCGGACTGAGACAGGAGACACTGGAGCACAGGTGTGTCACTAGGCGGATTTGGCTTGGGGATACTCCTACATCTAGGAGTAGTCTCTCAACAGTGACAGCTGACCCAAATGGGTCATGAGATACTGGTGTACAGCACTAAAGGGACAACCAAGGGAAATGGTCTGAGGACAGGCTCAAGGTTAGGGCAGGTGACACAGGTTCAGAGATGGTACACAGGCAGAGGTCAGGGCAGGTGGCACAGGTTTAGAGTTGGTACAGAGGCAAAAGTCAGCGCAGGTGGCATAGGTTCAGAGTTGGTACACAGGCAGAGGTCAGGGCAGGTGGCACAGGTTCAGAGTTGGTACACAGGCAGAGGTCAGGGCAGGTGGCACAGGTTCAGAGTTGGTACACAGGCAGAGGTCAGGGCAGGTGGCACAGGTTCAGAGTTGGTACACAGGCAGAGGTCAGGGCAGGTGGCATAGGTTCAGAGTTGGTACACAGGCAGAGGTCAGAGCAGATGGCATAGGTTCAGAGTTGGTACACAGGCAAAAGTCAGGGCAGGTGGCACAGGTTCAGAGTTGGTACACAGGCAGAGGTCAAGGAAGATGGCACAGGTTCAGAGTTGGTACACAGGCAGAGGTCAGGGCAGGTGGCACAGGTTCAGAGTTGGTACACAGGCAGAGGTCAGAGCAGATGGCACAGGTTCAGAGCTGGTACACAGACAAAGGTCAGGGCAGGTGGCACCGGTTCAGGGTTTGTACACAGGCAGAGGTCAGGGCAGATGGCAGGTAAACGAGTAGATTATAGGGAAACACCTTGTTAACTCGAGGCACGTACAGCAGACCGGCTGAGAACAATCCCTGTGTAGTCTGATCCTGCAGGAAGAGCGCCATCCATTGGTCTACAAACCTATCCAATGTATCAAGTGATGGAGTTAGGGCTGCAGGGTCAGGCTACACTTGGTATGTTCGTAGTCTGTTATCATGGAGAAACAATGGTGCATAGGAATTTTTTTACATAGACTTTTGTATTATTTTTATTTTAGATGCATTAGAGAAATATTGTTTAAGCGGTGGACCCCCCTTAAAATAAATATACCCCTCCCCCGACTACTGTGTACATTGGCAGATCTGCGGTTTACTTTATACATAGACTATTACGGCAGCGCTCAGATTTCACGCTAAACTTTATTTTCTGACAAATTATTAATGCTCCTGTTTGTGTTGGCTGCATCCAGTATGGCTGTAATGTTACACTGGAGAAATGTCCGGCCGAGACGAATTATTTAGAACCATTTTGAGATCAATTAAAAATTTTTCCAAGAATTTAATTTATTTTTTTTTTTAATTTTAGGAATTACCATTAACTTCTAGATCTAAGTCTACACCTGCCACAACCACTCAGATTTAGAGGAAAGGTTTCTACTGCCAAGTGGTTCTTAATTCTATCAAGCCATGACGTGGACATAGTAGCCATAATGATGGCTGCCATAGCCATCAGAGATCATCTTAAAGAGATCCTATCATTGGATGCCCTTTTCTTTCTCCCTAACACGTAGGAATAGCCTTAAGAAAGGCTATTCTTCTCCTACCTTTAGAAGTCTTCTCTGTGCCGCCGTTCCATAGAAATCCCGGTTTTCTTCGGTATGCAAATGAGTTCTCTCGCAGCACTGGGGGCGGTCCTCAGTACTCAAACAGCACTGGGGGCGTCCCCAATGCTTTGATAGAACTCTCCAGCGATGCCTCTATCTTCTTCAGGAACGCCTGTGTCTTCTTCTGTCCTGTATTTCAATATTCTAGGCCTAGAGCAGAGCCGACTGTGCAAGCCCGGGCCAGAAGAAAATGGCTTACTGTGTACTGTGTATTTTCTTATGGCCTGCGCAGGCAAAGTTGGCTCTGTCTGCGACCTAGAAGATTGAAACCCAGGACGGAAGAAGAGGAAGATGGTGGCAGTACTGGAGAATTCTCTCGCAGCATTGGGGACACACCCAGTGCTGTTTGACTACTGGGGACCTCCCCCAGTGCTGCGAGTGAACTTCATTTGCATACCGATGAAAATCTGGATTTCTACCGAACGGCGGCCCGGGAAGACATCTAAAAGTAGGAGAAGAATAGCCTTAGTCAGAAAAAAAGGGTATCCAATGATAGGATCCCTTTAAGTTATGGTTGATTACTAAGACATCTAGGGCCCTAAGAACCAAGGGAGAGAGGGGCCTGCAAAAAGCCCTATTAAAGGGATCAGTGTTTTGAGGATTTGGTGGCGGCAAGACTTCCATCAATGGGTAGTCACATCAACTAGGAAAGCACATTGGTTTCTCCTGGTTTAGTTGGTGGGTACATGGTTATCCACTGACTACAATGGGAGAGGAAAACAAAAAGAGCGGAACCAAAAAAAAAAAAAAAAAAAAAATTGTGGTGAGAATGTAGGGTCAGACTACACAGTGTTTGTTTGTAGTCTGTTACAATGGAGATGCATAGGAGCTGTATAATTAGAATGAGAGAATCTTCACTTGGTTCTGGCCATTGGCAGGCATTACAGTGTTCTATATTGATGGAATATCCTAAGATGTCTCGAGGACTTATTGTTCTGATCCCTAAGTGCCAGCACGTTATACCGGAGCACAGTCCTATGTACAGGCATGTACGAGGTCTGTCCTAGCAGGTATCATCACAGGATATCCCTGGGAACCTTACTGAGATGCCTGCAGAACATGACCATTACAAGACGTCTACGGGGTCACATACAGATGACAAAGAGTCCGATCCTTTAGTTTACATAACTTAGATGCATACCCAGCACTGATAGGGTTAAATGGCTGGGATATGTGGTTATTGCTAACACTGAGGGTGGCCTGACCCCGAGGAATGGTGCGATGTGGGCAGAATAAAACAATATGGCTGCCTCTGGGCCGATCAGCTTGGATGAGGTGGAGCAGCGTCTCGGATCTGCTGTCAAAAGGTTTCCCTAAGTAGAATACAGATATCGGTATACTGCTGATATATAGAACAATAAATACTGTAATTGTGAGCGCCTGCAATGCATAATGGAGACGTAGAGGTGAAAAATGGCCTAAAAGGATTCCTTAGAGAGAGTAATAAATTCACACGTAGATGCAGCTACCAGGGAGGGTCTGGAATCCCCGGGATATTCTACACATTCCTTAAATCCCTGACAGCCATTAGGTAAATCAGCCCTCAGTGCCGAGCGAGCGCCAGAGGAGAGCACGGCGGCCTCCTGGAGGTCCACACACTGCCGCCATTAATCAGGAGACCAACAATACAGAGCTGCCAGCTGTACACAGCGCTCATGTCATGTGTGTCCGTTCACAGATGGTCGATGTCACCAAGAGTCAATCAGCAAGGATCAGTTACTTTACAGTCATTGATTAGTTATATAAGAGACTCTATATTATAGACACTCCCTTCCTTCCTGTATTGTCTGTATAAGGCGGCCATATTGTAGACACACATTTCCTTCCTGTATTGTCTGTATAGGGGCGGCCGTATTGTAGACACACACTTCCTTCCTGTATTGTCTGTATAGGGGCGGCCATATTGTAGACACACACTTCCTTCCTGTATTGTCTGTATAGGGGCGGCCGTATTGTAGACACACACTTCCTTCCTGTATTGCCAGTATAGAGGCGGCCATATTGTAGACACACACTTCCTTACTGTATTGTCTGTATAGAGGCGGCCATATTGTAGACACACATTTCCTTCCTGTATTGTCTGTATAGGGGCGGCCATATTGGATACACACACTTCCTTCCTGCATTGTCTGTATAGAGGCGGCCATATTGTAGACACACATTTCCTTCCTGTATTGTCTGTATAGGGGCGGCCATATTGGAGACACACACTTCCTTCCTGTATTGTCTATGTAGGGGTGGCCATATTGTAGACACACACTTCCTTCCTGTATTGTCTGTATAGGGGCGGCCATATTGTAGACACACACTTCCTTCCTGTATTGCCTGTATAGAGGCGGCCATATTGTAGACACACACTTCCTTCCTGTATTGTCTGTATAGGGGCGGCCATATTGTAGACACACACTTCCTTCCTGTATTGTCTGTATAGGGGCGGTCATATTGGATACACACACTTCCTTTCTGTATTGTCTGTATAGGGGCGGCCATATTGGATGCACACACTTCCTTCCTGTATTGTCTTTATAGGGCGGCCATATTGGAGACACACGCTTCCTTCCTGTATTGTCTGTATAGGGGTGGCCATATTGGAGACACACACTTCCTTCCTGTATTGTCTGTATAAGGTGGCCATATTGGAGACAAACATTTCCTAATCTGTATTGTCTGTATAAGGCGGCCATATTGTAGACACACACTTCCTTCCTGTATTGTCTGTATAGGGGCGGCCATATTGGATGCACACACTTCCTTCCTGTATTGTCTGTATAGAGGCGGCCATATTGGAGACACACACTTCCTTCCTGTATTGTCTGTATAGAGGCGGCCATATTGGAGACACACACTTCCTTCTTGTATTGTCTGTATAGTGGCGGCCATATTGTAGACACACACTTCCTTCCTGTATTGTCTGTATAGGGGCGGCCATATTGGAGACACCCATTTCCTTCCTGTATTGTCTGTATAGAGGCGGCCATGTTGGATGCACACACTTCCTTCCTGTATTGTCTGTATAGGGGCGGCCATATTGGATGCACACAATTCATTCCTATACTGTATAATACAGTCCTATGAAAAAGTTTGGGCACCCCTATTAATCTTAATCATTTTTAGTTCTAAATATTTTGGTGTTTGCAGCAGCCATTTCAGTTTGATATATCTAATAACTGATGGACACAGTAATATTTCAGGATTGAAATGAGGTTTATTGTACTAACAGAAAATGCGCAATATGCATTAAACCAAAATTTGACCGGTGCAAAAATATGGGCACCTCAACAGAAAAGTGACATTAATATTTAGTACATCCTCCTTTTGCAAAGATAACAGCCTCTAGTCGCTTCCTGTAGCTTTTAATCAGTCCCTGGATCCTGGATAAAGGTATTTTGGACCATTTCTTTCTACAAAACAATTCAAGTTCAGTTAAGCTTGATGGTCGCCGAACATGGACAGCCCGCTCTCAAATGATCTGAAAACAAAGATTGTTCAACATAGTTGTTCAGGGGAAGGATACAAAACGTTGTCTCAGAGATTTAACCTGTCAGTTTCCACTGTGAGGAACAGAGTAAGGAAATGGAAGACCACAGGGACAGTTCTTGTTAAGCCCAGAAGTGGCAGGCCAAGAAAAATATCAGAAAGGCAGAGAAGAAGAATGGTGAGAACAGTCAAGGACAATCCACAGACCACCTTCAAAGAGCTGCAGCATCATCTTGCTGCAGATGGTGTCATTGTGCATCAGTCAGCAATACAGCGCACTTTGCACAAGGAGAAGCTGTATGGGAGAGTGATGAGAAAGAAGCCGTTTCTACACGTACGCCACAAATAGAGTTGCCTGAGGTATGCAAAAGCACATTTGGAGAAGCCAACTTCATTTTGGAAACAAAGATTGAGTTGTTTGGTTATAAAAAAAAAGGCGTTATGCATGGCGTCCAAAAAGAAACAGCATTCCAAGAAAAACACTTGCTACCCACTGTAAAATTTGGTGGAGGTTCCATCATGCTTTGGGGCTGTGTGGCCAATGCCGGCATCGGGAGTCTTGTTAAAGTTGAGAGTCGCATGGATTCCACTCAGTATCAGCAGATTCTTGAGAATAATGTTCAAGAATCAGTGACGAAGTTGAAGTTACGCCGGGGATGGATATTTCAGCAAGACAATGATCCAAAACACCGCTCCAAATCAACTCAGGCATTCATGCAGAGGAACAATTACAATGTTCTGGAATGGCCATCCCAGTCCCCAGACCTGAATATCATTGAACATCTGTGGGATGATTTGAAGCGGGCTGTCCATGCTCGGCGACCATCTAACTGAACTGAACTTGAATTGTTTGTCCAAAATACCTTTATCCAGGATCCAGGAACTGATTAAAAGCTACAGGAAGCGACTAGAGGCTGTTATCTTTGCAAAAGGAGGATCTACTAAATATTAATGTCACTTTTCTGTTGAGGTGCCCATATTTTTGCACCGGTCAAATTTTGGTTTAATGCATATTGCACATTTTCTGTTAGTACAATAAACCTCATTTCAATCCTGAAATATTACTGTGTCCATCAGTTATTAGATATATCAAACTGAAATGGCTGCTGCAAACACCAAAATATTTAGAACTAAAAATGATTAAGATTAATAGGGGGTGCCCAAACTTTTTCATAGGACTGTACATATGCACAGTTCACTTCATGATATATATATATATATATATACAGTTGCTAGATTAGTCTACTCCTTCTCAAACGTCTGCAGATGAAATCAGACAAAAATACAAAAACCTGTCCCACATGTCAGTGTGCATGAGCCATAAGACCATCACACCAAGGAGAAGAAGAATGATAGAAAGTCAACGACCATTTTAGCCCTGACAATTGGCGAGCGTCTCTCCACATCACCCGCAATATATTATCTAGCGGTTCTAGCTGTAATCTACATGACGGAAGCTGGCTTCCTACCTCGGGAGGAATATTTGGGTTCAGTGAGAACAGCTGGATGGTTGGAATATCCAGTTACAGGCTGCGGAGTGTCAGCGGAGTCGTATATAACATGCACTACAGATGGAGTACACCCCTCTCCCCATTTCATCACTCCCTAGTATCGCTGGTTTCTATCACCCACTCCTCTACAGGAACTTGCTAGCTCTATGCCATAGAGAATTGGCTTCCGTTATCTACTGGAGTGTGGGAGGAATCCGGCATAAGAGCAGGTATTCCCTGGAGCGGACATAGTCAATAGGTCACATGCACATATATCGAGTGCAAAGATGAATGGGTTGAACATGGCGGAACTTTTACAAACATGAATGGCGATGATCTGTAGGATATTTCACTTTTCAGAGCTGCAGCTTTTACTCCAGAGCTGCTCTTCCTACTAGAATCCCTGTATTGCCTTCTCTGGCCTTTCCGGAGGCCACATAAACTTACTTATAGTCACTCAGTCATAGGCTAGTCCCTGTCTCCCCTCTTCATGTACCCCAATCTTGTCTTAAAGGGTTGTTCGGGGGTGAGTAATGGATGACCTAACCTTAAATATCCTTAGTAGAGACCCCTACTCTTTGATATTATATCCCTTATCTTGAAGAGCAGCATAAGATCCAGAGATCGGAGTGAGGCCTGGTCATTGGTACTAGACTAGCCATGGGGTTTTCTGGTGTAGCAGGGTGCACAGTCTAGCGAGAATGGCGTCACTGGGGGAAAGCATCCAACGAGAGGCAATCCATTGGACGGAAACAACTTGTGATGGAAGGATCAGAGGAGGAGGACGTCAGGAATCTTAGCAGGAAAATGGCAGCCAGATACAAAGCCAGATACCACTCGCATGGATGGACCATAACAGAGAACAACCAGAGCGAGCGCCATCACTATCTGAAGTGAAGGGCAAGACATCATGTGGTTAAAAAATGGTATCATTGAGCAGTGGGGCAACATGGCCTGGTGACATGATCCAGATTTCCGTGGCGCCATGATGATGGAGAGGCAGAATTTGGCACGAGCAGAAGGAATCGACGAACCCTTCTGGTCAGTAGGTTCAGGCTGGTGAAGGTGGAGTAATGGTGGAGAAGGTTTTCTTGATGTCCATGGTCCTATGATATGTATGTAAGCCACCACGATCTGCTGAAGTTCTGAAGGCCAAAGAAGGTTCAACAAGCTACTAGATGAAGTCTCTATTAAAGTGACTTAAAGGGGTGGTCATATTATTTGGACGTCATGAATCTGGCCAAAGCCCAGACAGAGGTTTGATTTTGTTGGTAGAAGACTTCTCCGACTAATGGTCGCTCAAGTCCTCCAGAACGGGAGCTAATAGAACAAGGTGAACCCTCTACAACACCCTTAGACATATCTCCTAACCACAGGCTGGGTGATACGCAATAGTTGGACCTCACCGATTACCAGAATGGAGGTCATGAGTGTCGTGTTCCTTCACACGGCACAACAAAGGTGTAGAGTTTGCGGTTGCAGCGATGAGACCTCGAAATATTCTACACTCATCCCATATTTAGAAGGAAATCTCAACTAAATTCTCCATATTTCATTGTGTATGGCCCCTTGTACAATAAAATAGTGATTTTTTTTTTTTGTTTTCTGGCAAGCAGAAAGACAAGGTTGAAGCGGAGCCTCAAAGCAAACCATAAATAAATGGTAATCAGCAGAAGCGGAGGAGGAAAATAGATTTGTAGGGCTGGTCAAAAGCCAAGTTTGTCTTAACAGTCTGGTTATATTTTGTGTCAGGAGTCTATATATACACTCACACACTAGTCAATGCTCCGGCCAACATGACAGGTTCAGCAATACATTGCTTCCCTCTAACGGGACCAGCAGCTCAAGACAAGGCCGAGACACCTCCTTGGTGCGTCTAGGTCCCAGGGCCCGAAGAACGGTATATTTAGAACATTTGTCATATCCTCTGGCAGCATAATATAAGTGTTTGACTACATGAAATCTCTGCTTTATTTAATGTAGGGCGATGCATTGTGAGTGACAGGCGGAGTGTTTAGGGATTAAGGGGGGGAGGTCGCTGACCTTTCTAGGATTTTCTCATAAAAGAAGCAAAACAAAGACCGTCGTATCGCTTGTTTTCGAGGTGATGAAGTAACTATGTCTATAAAAACAAACAACGTTACCATGCCAATGAGTATACGGCCGAGATGTAAAGAGATGGTTGCTGAAAAATCCCGGTGAATTCTCGACTTTCGGTAAAGCATGACCTCTATAGAAAGACGGGAAGAAAGATTGACTCCCTATAGAGAAAACCATGGCTTCCATAGAATGCTGGGAGAAAAGCATGGCCTCTATAGAAAGACGGGAAGAAAGATTGACTCCCTATAGAGGAAACCATGGCCTCCATAGAGTGCTCAGAGAAAAGCATGACCTCTATAGAAAGATGGGAGGAAAGATTGACCCCCTATAGAGGAAACCATGGCCTCCATAGAATGCTCAGAGAAAAGCATGACCTCTATAGAAAGATGGGAGGAAAGATTGACCCCCTATAGAGGAAACCATGTCCCCCATAGAATGCTCAGAGAAAAGCATGACCTCTATAGAAAGATGGGAGGAAAGATTGACTCCCTATAGAGGAAACCATGGCCTCCATAGAATGCTCAGAGAAAAGCATGACCTCTATAGAAAGATGGGAGGAAAGATTGACTCCCTATAGAGGAAACCATGTCCCCCATAGAATGCTCAGAGAAAAGCATGACCTCTATAGAAAGATGGGAGGAAAGATTGACTCCCTATAGAGGAAACCATGGCCTCCATAGAATGCTCAGAGAAAAGCATGACCTGTATAAAATGATGGGAGGTAAACATGTTCTCTATAGAAAAATGAGAAAAAAGCGTGACCGCTGTAGAATCACTGGAGGAAAGTGTGGTCTCCATAGAATGTTGGGAGAAAGTATGACCTCTATAGAATGATGGAAGTTAAGCATGGTCACTATGGAATGATAGGAAGAAAGCATGACCCCAAGAGAATCATGGGAGGAAAGCCTAGCCTGCATAGAACCATGGAAGATATACATGGCCTCCATAAGATTGCAGGAGGTAAGCATGATATCCACAGAAACATAGAAGGTTAGCATCTTCTCCACAGAAACACAGAAGATAAGCATATTCTCCATAGAACTGTGGAAGTTAAGTATGGCATCCATAGGATCACAGAAGATACATATGACTTCTATACAATCATGGGAGGAAAGCATAGTCTACACAGAACCATGGAAGATATACAAAAGATTATAGGAGGTACGCATGAACTCTACAGCACCATGGGAGGTCCACATGGCCTCCATAGAAACAAAGAAAGTCACCATGGTCTCAATACTACCGTAGAAGGCCAGAACCGAACATAAGCATGACCTATATAGAAGCATGGGCTCCACAAAAGTATCAGAGGCAAAAATGGCCACCATAGAACCATAGTAAGCATGGCCTCCATAAAACTATAAGGAAAGTAAGCATCACCTCCATAGAAGCATGGAGTGTAAGCATAGTCTCTACAGAGCCACGGGGAGGAGAGTTTAACATCTCCCATAGGACCATAGGAGGTAAGAATTGTTGAAATGACTCTGCTAATCATGACCTAGTCTATACAGCAAAGCTGATGAATGAGCTGCAGAGAACAGGAAGGATCAGCCTATTGTTCTGTAGTGGCGAGTGTGAAAAAAATTTGTGGGTACAGAAAATAAACTTGTTTCAAAACCATATTTCTAATAGATAATTGATTTAATGAATACGTCGTTTTCTGATATTCCCAGAACCGTTACAATTATTTTTATATAAATACATAATCGCTAATATATTTCAACTCAGAAAATAAGAACATTCGGGGGAGGAGAGACCTAGAGAAAGACTGACATTTAGAACGACCACCACCAACATTGTCTGACAGACAAGAAGAGCAAATATTCAATCGGAATGTTAAGCTCCGTCGTGTAGAATACACAAAAATTCCTGAAAGGAGGAACATTTCTTAAAATTACTTAACTGGCCCATTAAACTGATAAAACATGATGAGACATTTGGTTAAATATTTAGCCCCTGGCACTGCACCACACATTGTAATGCTAACAATGAGAACCTGGCTGGTAGCTGGAGCTCTTGGCTTCGTATACAGAGTAAGCTACTGGTGGTCCGCCTATCTTCTAAACACCTCCACATTAACTATTTTGTTTAGAATTGCTTAAATACTAAGGTTTGGCCTCAGAAGGTTCAGTCATATATCACCCCCTTCCTTGATGTGGGGGGATTCGAAAACAGAACGTGGAGATGGGAGCTTTACGGGGCCTTCCTGACACTGTGCAGATGGCAGCCACAATACCCGGCTTAGTATACCTTGACTCACGGCCTGACAAGGATGGGCTCCGTTGATGGAGTGAAATAAATATACGATGCCTGATGTATTAGTAATAGATGTGTGTGGTTGTGTATCATTAGTCATGGTAGTCATCCCTTCAGGAAATAGCCAGAAGAGGGCTGCAAGCTATTAAAGAGAACCTGACATGGGTTCTTTGTTATTGGATTTGGAAGGGTTTGCAAGACTTATTATAGGTCATCAATATCAGATTGGTAGGGCTGCCGGGAGTCGGATTCACACCAAGAACCATGGCTGGTGGAAGAACCACCACCGAAACAGCACAAAAATCAAATCAAATAGGCTTTATTGGCACGTCCGAATAGATATTTGGCATTGCCAAAGATAGTAAAGTGGTGGTGGTGGTGAGTTGGAGTCGAGGGGAGAGTATGCGGGGGGGGGGCTGATTTGGGGTATAACAGTCCGTGGAGTCTCGTCTTCCTCTTACTTGGTGACCGCTATATGGGGAGGTGAGGTGGGGCGTGTGGTTTGGGGTATAACAGTCTGTGGAGTCTCATCTTCCTCTTAGTTGGTGACCACTATATGGGGAGGTGGGGTGGGGTGGGTGGTTTGGGGTATAACAGTCCGTGGAGTCTTATCTTCCTCTTGTTCGGTGACAGCTGAACACATATTGGGCAGCGATCTCCACAGTGGCCTCTTCTTCTCTCAGTAGGATGTAGAGTTTCCTCTTCTCGTCAGTGTATAGTGGCCACGCCAGGTTAATTTAAGGGAATCCGTCAGGTTGATATGGGACACTAAGGCTAAGTCCACATGAAGGAATCTGCCACCAATTTGGAGGTGGATTCTGCCCCCAAATAATCACAGATTCCGCCTATGTGGTTCTTCAGTGAATCTGGGGTCGAACATCCTGGCTTTACTGAAAAAGTCGTACCCGGGGTGCACGCGCAGTGAAGCCACGATGAACATCCCTGGCTCTATGAGAGAATTGCACAGGTCTCAGGAGCACCAAAGAGGAGTCTGATCTCTAAGTAAGTAGAAAGGGGTGGGTTTTTTGGCCCTGCTACAGGTAAGCATTGGCACAGATGGGACACTAAACCATCAGTCCATAAGAATCTGTGGGTGGTCTAGTGTCCAAAATGGCCCTGAGAGGTTCCCCTTGAGCTCAGTTTCCACTCACGTGAAGGTGTAAGGTGTTGAGTAAAGTACAGGAGGCGGGCAGGAGAGGAAGTTAGAGAAGTGTACTTTCAGCCAATAGCTGCAGAGCAGGAAGTGATGTCAGATAAGCTGATGCAGTTTCTGACAACCAATGCTATTAGCTTCCTTTAGATTCACTCGAAAAGCAGATGTGCAAAGTTAAAGGGGTTGTCCAGGATAATCTTTTTTTGGCAAGCAGGCATGGTGAGTACAATCCGAGGTCAGGGCAGGAAGAATTTGTGCAATATGGTAAGTAAGGCATAAGTTCCCCCCCCCCCATGGTCTGGTCCTGCTGCCCTGGGGGTCTTGTTCTGCCGTAAGTTCTGGCCGCACATGACCGCTGAGACCAGTTAGTGGTCTAAGGAACGCGGAAGTTACTCACATAGTCGCACCTGAGACCTACTGTGGTTTTTAATTGGCCCCAGCGGTCACGTATGGTGAAAACTTCCACCAGAACAAGACCCCAGGAGCAGCAATGGGAGAAACCAAAAAGGTTATCCTGGACAACCTCTTTAACTTATCCGCTATCCCACATGCCTGACTTTGACTTCATTCATACAGTACAAGGACTAGGACTCCCATTCTCAGGATTCTCGGACAATTGCCGGTTAGACACTTATTACTTGATAAACTAGGCACCATCTGTTTAAACTTGGTACCACGTCTTTAAATACCCCTTGTGTATCAAGTCAATAACTCAAGGAAAAAGATGGCAGAGTCTGAGAAAATGGCTGCAACCCAAGTGTAAAAAATAACGCAAGGTTGGGCGCTGTTCATACTACCAGCGATGCTACAGAATCCACTATGCCCTTCACCTAGCTTGATAAATCCAACACTAGGGGGAGCTCACCACATAATGCATTCATGGAACCTGGTGCTAATTGCAACTTTAGTAGGCTCCCCCTAGTGGCGGCTGCAGAAAGGCATAAAATGCACATTTAACTATATGGTTGTATTGAGGAAAGCAGGAGATTTGGAGTCATGTAACAGAAGAAAAGGACAGCTTATAAAATGACCTCCATTGACAAGAATGGAAAATTCACTGACGCAAGTCGAAAAACATAAAAAAAAAGATGGTGGTCCGCTATAGGTAATGATTATATACAGCAAGAGTATATAACACTGCACTATACATAAGCTGGATGGAGCGCAGCCTGTGCCTGATGCAATGAGCAATGCCAGATATATACAAGTACCCCCCCTTGCCATGCCCCCCCGCCGCACTCACACTACACTGTGACACTAATAGCTTTTATGACACATTCATCTTCTATTTTATTGCGTCCTGACCACGTAACCTCAACAAGTGCAGCGCATACCCCAGGATATTAATCCACCGGATATTGGTCATATCTCCAGGACTATGGATACAGGGGAGGGGGGGAGGAGGAAAGAGAAAAAGTATAACAAAGTCTGCAGTCAATTTCTTTAGTTCGGAATCTGATAATCCAAAAAGTTTCAGAGAAGACCAAGTAAAGAATTTTTTTGGACAATTTTTTTGATAATAAGGTGATCGGCCACCGGCCTGGACCCCGGCAGAAGATGTTCGATTTATT
This sequence comes from Leptodactylus fuscus, assembly GCF_031893055.1. Lineage (NCBI taxonomy): Eukaryota > Metazoa > Chordata > Amphibia > Anura > Leptodactylidae > Leptodactylus > Leptodactylus fuscus. Next base: position 18,233,218 of record NC_134265.1, read on the forward strand.
TAGTACCCGTAATTCACTGACATTAGCTGTAGGAGGGCTTGTTTTTTGTGGGATGACTTTTTGATTATTTATGGATTCTGCATTCTTCAAAGGATAGGGAGTAACTTGTTGTCCAACCTCTGGGATCCCCATCGATCACAAAAATTCCCCTTGTGGATGAGGGCAACGCTTGCCTACCTCTGGCCATTGGCAACCCATTTAGTGATCTGGGGGTCACCGCGTAGCTGGCATAACATTTTATATTTCTTCTTTGTCAGTATTTGTACAACTTTTGCCGAATAAAACACTTTTTAGACATATTTGTTAGGCTGTCTTTTAAGAGACATAATCTTTTACTAGTCAGAGTACCAGTAGGAAGGCTTGTTTTTTGCAGGATGAAGAATAGTTTACACCATTTTAGGGGTAAATTTAAGATATCAATCACTACCAGGCCCCAGCAGTGACCACAAGGGCATACCCCCTAGTACCCCTACTAATTCCTAGAATGGCATCATCCCTTCAACGCATTACCTGACACGGCAGCATCTTTGTGCATGTGGTTGGGTCTGCCAATTGTCGATCAATCTAATTCCCTTAAATGAGGCCAACTTGTAGTACCCAAAGCAGCCACATGTCCCTCATTAAAGGTGGTAGGTACTTTAGTGAGGGAGCCCTACACCATGCCCCTGGTGGTCATTAATTTGGAGGTCCTAACAAAATGGAACTCAAGTTTTTAAGGGACACCCCCCTTTTAAACAACCAGGCCCCTTTAATCCAGTGATTCTGGGGGTTTCAAATCTCGGATCCTCACCAATGTAAAAAGTTTGACAATAAGAATATTAGATGACTGAAGGTGTCAAAAACAACAGCAACAGGTATCGGTTAGGGACCGTAATGGGCACGTCCTGAACCTCCCAAATACAGTGTTACACTCAGTATCAGATACAAATATTTTATCTTCTAACTCACACTCATATTCCGGTCCCAGATTTGTATGGTGCCGTCCTGGCATCCAGCAGCGATAAGTTTGCCGTCTCTGCTGTATGTGGCGCAAGTTGGGATGACACGTTTGCCTTGTGCAGATCTTGGTTTAAAGATACTTTTGTGCTTCTTTTCATTGGAAACATCCCAAGTCCGGACAGTTCTGAAAAAAGAAAAAAAAAAAAAAAAAACGATGATAATTGCAATATTACAAAACCAGTGTGCGGGGCCAAATCTGTCCACAGCTTATCACAGCGTTCCCTAGTTTAATTAAAGCACTATCGCCTATGTTGAATTTTTTTTCACGCTCGCCACTACAGAACAATAGGCTGATCCTTCCTGTTTTCTGCAGCTCACTCATCAGCTTTGCTGTATAGACTAGGTCATGATTAGCAGAGTCATTTCAACAATGCTTACCTCTCATGGTCCTATATGAGGTGTTACTCTCTCCACCCCGTGGCTCTGTAGAGACTATGCTTACACTCCATACTTCTATGGAGGTGATGCTTACTTTCCCTATAGTTCTATGGATGCCATGATTACCTCCATGGTTTTATGGAGGCCATGCTTACTTACTGTGGTTCTATGGTGGCCATTTTTGCCACCGATACTTTTGTGGAGCCCATGCTTACGTCACATGCTTCTATATAGGTCATGCTTCTGTTTGGTTCTGGCCTTCTACGGTAGTATTGAGACATGGCTACTATTCAATTCAATAGTACTCTGATCTAATGTGTTTTACTCCTGCCCTGTTCCACTTGCCCTAACCTCAGCCTGATGAAAATAATGACCCTGCGCCACCTGCCCTGACCCATTGCCTGATTTACCATATTGAACAAACTCTTCTTGTCCTGACCTCGGAATGTCTTCACCATGCCTTTGCCTGACCCAAGCTGCCATCTCTTACCCCATGTGGGTCAGCTGTCGCTAGAGGTGGTCCCCTAAGCTAAGTCTGTCTCCCCGTGCAGTGATTAAAGGGTTTACTTAAACAATGCCCAAAGTCTAGCTGGTTTAGTGACAGTGGGTCTCTATTGTACCCGCTGCGGTACAATATTTTGGCGATTCTTGGCTATATATGGGTATATGCTTAGGGGTTTCCAAAAAGCTGTCACTCAGGAGGTCCAGCATGTAAATGGTATTTCCCAGAAGCCTTTACTGGTGGAATTAAAGGCACGCACATAGTTTCGAGCAAACAGAAAAGTAACAGCAACATTCCTGTGTGTTTGTCTTCTAATTGTCCCCCTTTCCTGTCTGTTTCGTCCCCATCACCCTGCAAGGACATGGCGTTCTCACGTTCGTAGAAGGTCCACATGGTGTCTGAACATGTAGTTGGAATAACCTGGGTTGTATCACAGGCTCTGATCGTCGTTTTTCACCCTTTACTGCATCCATCAAAACCCCTGGAGCGGATTTCACATCGGGTTCACGAGGAGAATTGTGTGCACAGAGTCATTCATCTCTCGCTCGGGTAATTATCACTAATCGTGTTTTCTTTTCACCGTCATTAAAACTATTACGCTAATGAACTATGTGGACCGGCGAGTCAATATCAAGCGGGAAGCCCTGGAGAAGGCTGACACGTTACTGCCGCCACTTGTCACGTCCAGCTGACGCATATTTGGAGGCTTCGAGCTGGTCCAGAACAAGAATCGACGGAGAACAGGAATATTTTAGTAGTGTTATATTTCCATTTCTCATATGGCAAGAATGTTCCAGAACAGGGGTCATAATAGTCGAAAGCTGAGAAAAATAAAAAATATGTTGGGTCTCCAGGAAGGCACAATGGGATGACCCAAAAAATTTTGTACCGCGAACTATTAAAGCAGGGCTGCCTGTTCGCGAACACATTGGGCATCAAAAATAGGTTACGTCAGGTATTGTATTCCAACTACTTAAAGTGTTTTCCGGGGTTAATAATGGATGGGCTATCAATTGGAGATCAGCAGAGTATAGACATCTGGTCAGTTGCTCCCGATCTGTTGGGGTCCCGGGTGTTGGATTCCCACTTACCTTCTAATCGACCACCTATCCCGAGAAAGTCCTTTAAGAAAACCCCTTTAAGAGTGAATTTGGATGTTTTTTTTTGAAAGTAGACAAGTTTTTGTAATAATGGACAAGCCATAAACTAAAATTGCATTACTAGATAACCGCGTGGCCGTACTATTTGTGGTGTCACCTCCTTCCCCTGTAGTCGGTACTGCAGAAAAAATACATAGCAAACGATAATTTCCTACAGTGACAGGACTGTCAGTGGTCTTGACTGCTAGACCACTGGACTTCCCCTTTAAGGGTGTAGATATTGGTTGCATTTGGCTATGCACGTCTCTTGCAGCAGCAATGGATGCATGTGCCAAGTCTCCTGCTGTAGGAATTGTTCTGTGAATTGGTGGGCAGGGTTTCAATTGCTTCTCCCAGACAAAGCCAGCTGTGCTAGCTCTCTTCATAGCAGTACATGCTTGCAGTTAGTAATGAGGGATGGTTGTAAATAAATTAGCACAGTATCACTGGAAAATGCACAATATGAAGCTGATGTAGCAGAGCTGGATTTGATAGGAGATGAGAATCCCAAATTTACATGCTACAGGACCAAGAGTCAGCACAATGGTAATGGACTCCCTGTCTCAGCCCTTATCAGCAAAATTCCATTAGCAGACTGATAACTGGGAGATAATCAGCTCAGAAATACAAGATGGCTCCTGAGCACTCAGCTCCCCCTCCCTCCTGAGAGCAGGGATTAGTCAGTTGTCCTGGGCGGAGAGATAAGATAATCCCCAGGTCCGAGGTTATGGAAACGCAGTGTAAACAATGAAGGGAATAATCTCAGTAGCCAAACAAAGCAGTTTTGCTGAAGCAATATATTTAGGAAAAGTCTTAAATCCACAGAAGCTAGCAGTATAGACAGGATCCTTGAGTTAGGACAACCCCTTTAAATAGTCGCTCTCTATTGTGGCTCACAGTGGTTCATCAAAAATGTACTGGTGCACGATGGAAGACGTCAGTCAACTACGTTTCAGGACTGTAGGTCCAGCTAATATCTGGTATTGTGTCAGTCCATGGCAGGCTGGGCAACAAAAGGTCTTGGTCTCCAGTTCTAGGCCTTTCCCTATGATGGAAGCTGGAGATCTGGGTCCCAGAAGGTTAGTACATTAACAAAAAGTGTTGTCGGGAAATGGGAAGGTCGGGGTGGGTTCTCTTTGGAGAGAGTCCCATGTAGGGGGTAAGGAGTCTTATATGCCATGTAACGTTCCTCAGGAAAAAGGGTAAGAAAATTAGGTTTCCTTACAAAAAAAAACGAGCCACCAAGTCAATGTCCGACCCTTTATACAGAGCATGACGGAGATATTTTTAGGGTGTTTGTTCCTAGAATGAGTAGAATACTTTCTGGCTGGGAATGAGGCCTTTAAAGGGGTACCCCAGGTATAGATATTGATGACCTACCCTTAGGACAGGTCAGCCATATGCGATAGTTGGGTTTACGACAGCCCACAAATGAGTTCATTGAAGAGGGAAATTGAGCGTCGAGGACTCTTCACCGAATACCAAACACAGCACTGTACATTGTATTCAATTGAATGGGACTGGGCTGTAGTTGTACCATGTGACCAATGAGTATGAGGTTATCGGCACAGGGAAGAGGCCATAGCTGTGGCACATGTTCATTGGTAACATGGTCCATGGTGCACAGATGACTGGAAAGCACCCCGAAACAGTTGTCTACAGAAGAGTGTCTGCTTCGGCTACAAGGCCTGTTTAAAGGGTCTGACATTGCCTTATAGGACAGTTGCTTTCCATCAGGTGACGCTTTCCGTCAGGACAGACATTCTTTATTCTACTATCAATACCAAAACTGATTCTTCCAGCAGAACGGGGAGGAAGATGGAGAATCCGTAAGATAATATAGCAATGTACAGTTCACATCTGCTCAACATATTCACTATTTTATGGCTGCCCGGAGAGCGATTCACGGTCACTTAAAACACACTACAATGAATGAAATATTCCTGCCGGACGGCCTGGAGGAAGTGGGGGGGAGCTGGGACCAGTCCAACAATCAGGGAACACAACCAGTTCCAAATCTCTATATAAAGGATGGCCAGACCAGTGTGAAATAACATGGCGCCCTGCGGTGCTGCGGCTAAGGCATGTAAAATATTATACAGGTCCGTCCGTCAGGGCTGCGGCAGGAACGTTAATTAGCCCACCCATTTAGAAGATTTAGGAATATATTGAGGATATTTTATTGTACAGGCTACAGAAGGGAAGTCAACTGGAGAAGGTCAAGTGCAAATGGGGCTTGGAGAGGTTTTCCCACCATAGTAAATAATAGCGCTAACCGAAGGGGAAGCGCCTGCCTGCTCACCAGAATTCTTAAAATGAAGGAGGTATTCAATGGTCAGAGGCACTCCCAGGATCCTCCATTCACAATAGGTGATGTTACAACACAATGATAGAGAACACCTCTATATAGATAACACAGGATCCTCCATTCACAATAGGTGATGTTACAACTCAGGTAAGATTACAATGACGGAGAAGACCTCTATATAGATAACACAGGATCCACCATTCACAATAGGTGATGTTACAACACAGGAAAGATTACAATGACTGAGAAGACCGCTATATAGATAACACAGGATCCACCATTGACAATAGGCGATGTTACAACTCAGGTAAGATTACAATGACGGAGAAGACCTCTATATAGATAACACAGGATCCACCATTCACAATAGGTGATGTTACAACACAATGATAGAGAAGACCTCTATATAGATTACACAGGATCCACCATTCACAATAGGTGATGTTACAACTCAGGTAAGATTACAATGACGGAGAAGACCTCTATATAGATAACACAGGATCCACCATTCACAATAGGTGATGTTACAACTCAGAACCTGAACTTGCATCTAAACCGATTTATTCTCCAATTTTTCTATCATCTGAAGATCTAAAACGTTTTCGAGAATCTCGTATCAAAACAACGACTCTGCCAGAATAAAAGTGATCGTAAATGTCATAGAAGGTATTTCTCTTTTCCTGGAGTCACTTTCTTCTGGATGGGATGAATTAAGTAAATGAACCCTGCACTACAATCACCCTCCGGGGACTGGTCACGTGATGTCATCAGTGGAGCAGCCAACCACAAGCCAATAGACTTCCAGTATTTCTTTCATCGACCCTAATATGATATAGGTATCTATAAGGAGGTGCTTTCCTCCCTCCTGGGAGTTGTAGTTTTGCAACAGCTGCTTTAACCTCTTCAGGACCAGTCGGTCTAAACCGCTAGGAAAGGAAGATATTTTTTTTAGCTTTTGACTTCTCACTGTCACTACTTTGTCGCAGATTAATGTTAGATTTGACTAGTCTCTGCCCGGGACTTCATCTGCGTGTTGTTGGCGTTGATGATCTGCCTATATTTAGCAAATTGCTGCAGTCAATGGTTTGCCTGCTCCGGCATTTCGGCAGCTCTCAAGCTGTCCTGCTGCTAAACTTGTTCCTCACACCGTGCTTGTGATTGTTCCGGCATCTCAGCAGCTCGCTGGTGCGCCATATAATGAGCGTGTTGTTGGCGTCGATGATCGGCCTGCTCCGGCATTTCGGCGGCTGTCAAGCTGGATTACCAATTAACTCATTCCTCGCACTGTGCCCGTGATTTTTCCGGCATCTCAGCAGCTCGCTGGAACGCCATATAATGAGCATGTTGTTGGCGCCGTTGATCCCCCTGAGCTCCGCTTGAGGAGAAATCAGTGACTTCTGGCTACCTTCAAAGCTCTCATTGTTTTAGAATTTTGCAACAAATTAGCTTTTCTTTTTCCGGACATGATTAAAAGTAGCAAACTGCCAATTTGGATTAAAGGTGTTTTCCCATCCAGTATGTCAGCACTGCCTAGAGCAGATCAGATAATATGCAAATGCATGTACACAATCCACTGAGGACTAGCTGAGTGTTTACATCACAGACCTGGGACCTGAGATAAGGCTGCTGCAAGAGAATTATAATATAGTATGTGACCATAAATTCATAACAGTGGTGAAGCCATGTCATTAATATTAGTAGGATAGGATGCAGAGTGCCAAACCTGTGTTAAACCTATAGTGTGAACGGGCCCTAATACTTCTTACAAAAGATGATGACTGCTACAATGTACAGTATTAATGCTGTCTTATAGGTTCTGGGTTTCAGGTTAAAAACACTCCCTTGTTTATTCTGGCGGTTAGAAGATCGGCAGCTCATTGGTTACCAGGCCCCTTCAATAACCAATGCGCGCTTCCATTCATCCATCTTTGGTTACCAGTATGGCCTGGGGAGCGAGCAGCGAGTATCGTTCTCAGTACTCGCCACTCTTAGGACTCACAACTCCATCTCTGCTCTTGGCACTTGGGTTGCTCTGACATGGCGGGCACTGGCACCAGAGCAGAGAACATAGGGAGAGTCCTAATATTGGTGAGGAGTGAGAAACATATATCTCAAGTCCCATACTGTGTTAGGGCTTTGGTCATTATAGTATGTAGGTGCTGAGCTGAGGCATTATACAGTGTGGCAACCTCAAGGGGTCATTATAGCATACACGTAGACCCTAAAGGGGAAATAATACCATGTGGGAGTTACTGAAGGGACATACTACTATATGGCAGCACAAAGTAGAGCATTATAGTGTTTGGGGCACTAAAAGGGCATTATGATGTGTGTAGGGAGCATGCGGTCCCCCCTTCCCATTCCACTGGCGAATCTCTCTTATAACCTGCATAGGGCTGTGCAGCCCGGGCACCTGTATTGTGTGGGGGCTGAGATGAGGCATTATATTGCGGATGGGGGCTGTAAATGGGATATCATATCATGTAGAGGGTAATATACTGTGGGGGTCGCTGCTAGAGAAGGATAATGTGTGGGGACACTAAGTAGAGCATTATGCTGTATGTGGGGAGCTCGTTGCACCCCCTTCCCCAGGTAAACACCCTTCTAGAATACTCTGCAGCCTAGGTATAGTAGTATATGGGGGCATTATAGTATTTGTGGGCTGAGATGAGGCATTATACTGTGCATGGGATATCACAACATGTGGAGGGCATTATACTGTGTGGGGGTCACTGAGTGGACACAATATAAAGCCATCATAGCATATGGGGTGGGGGAGCCTGATAATATATGGGGACCACAAGGGGACATTATACTCTGCATGGGGATATTATAACATATTGAGGGCATTATATCGTGTGGGGGTCACTATGTGGGCATTAAAATATGTGGGGTTGATCCAAGGCATACTGTTCATGAGGGGCATTATATTGTATGGGCACTAAACTTTGTGAGGCCCACATGGGGGACCCATGGCGGTTCTTGACTACTCTGACGACCAATCTGACCACATATAGGGGACATTGTACCCAACTCTTGGGGCAGGAATAGGATTAGTCACCGACCGTAAACAGAGATCTTGAAAATGGTGAGGAAGTGGAACAGAAAGTTGACTAAAAAGTTCTAAAACTTTTCAATCTACTTTGGTTAAACTTAATTCCCATAAAACAGACTAGAACATAATGAAGCGTCCTCCACATCCTTCAACCATTCAGGATTCTGGCCTGAAAACCACTTGGAAAAAGACGACCTGCGTCACACACAAGTAGCTTCTTGAGACCTCTGCAGATCTTCAGGGTGCCAAAGTGCTGTGTATTGCGTACTTAAGATCAAGGATTCTCAGCGCGGTTCTTCTCGGTGCAGATGTCCCCGTGTCTCTGCATTGTGCTGCCAAAGAACTTAATGGAGGCTCCAGACGGTGTTAGATCTAGCAAAGTGTGAAGCTCTGGAGCAAGATTGATGGAGCGCTGGTCAATGCACCGTGTGCAACAAGGACACAGCAACAAGACGTCCATCATGTCTGGAGGATGAGTTGACCCTTCCATTGCTCACATGAGACATCCAAAGCAGGAGTCAATGGGTTGGCCTAGTGATTCTTACTTAAAGGGGAACTGTACACAAAATCTTCTTTGGAGCTATCATATATAGGGGAACCCGAATATCCCCCTGCATTGCAAACCTCTGAAATGACCCCGCAAATGGACAGGACAAGTGGAAGATTCTCACTACTATTGAACACAAAGGGCCCATTAAACCAAGATTAGAGACTTCTCCTTATCTCTCACTTTACAAGGTGCTTAAGAGGGAAATCAAGGAATTGATGGAGTTAACACCTGCAGGAAATGTGCGGGCCTCATAAAGACATTAACCCTAATCCCTCCAATTATTAATATGGAGGAGAAGCCATAAAGCGGAGATAAGGAAGCTTTATCAGGACATCAAAGGGCGGCACTAATGGGGAGCACCAGGGCAGAGGTAAGATGAGAACCCCTCACCTCCAGGACAATGGGAGAAGGCATCAGAAGTGGTCTCGCATGGGGGAGCAAAGGCACAAAACAAGACCCATTCATGTCCCGCCAATGGGTTGTAAATATCTAGGGGGGGTGGAGTGGTCCCATGATAGCGATCTCCCACCATAGGAACACTAAGCAGTTCCCTCTCTATGTACCTGAGCTAATCCCTACAATTACAGGAGTCTTGAGGAGATGAAGACCAGACCTTCTCCAAGAGCCCAGACAAGGGGCCGTAGATTTATAGCCGTGCGAGAGCCGCACCACGGCCTTATGTACACAGCAGTATTTTATCGGCCTTTACCAGGGACTTTCTGCCACTGTGCTTTCCTGGAGAGCGCTATATAATAAGGCATGTACATTAGGGGATGTATATCTGCCAGCCCAACACATCTGTATTCATGGAGGAGACAAGAGATGGAAGATTTTACTGGGTAAACGGGCCGGATCTGACGTCTACTCAGGATTTGACATACATATAAGGAGTATATGATCCTACATGAACCAAATGCCATCCCTCGGTGGTATCTCAATGATCATATAACATATCCGATGTGTCTACCCTATAGATTAAAAGAATGCTGGTCAAAATTAGCAATTTCACTGGGAATGACCAATGCTGTGTATGGGGGTGTCCTGACTCTCCCCTGATGGCAGGTAGTCTGCAACACACCCAATCCTACAGGTCGTCAGAGAATACATGCACCCAGTTTAGTTGGACAGTTTAGTTTACACATTGGATAGATCTGCATGCAATTTTGATACAGTTTTTGGCCCAGATTCTTAAAGGGATCCTATCATTAAAATCAAATTTTTTGTCCCTAACACGTAGGAATACCCTTAAGAAAGGCTATTCTTCTCCTACCTTTAGAGGTCTTCTCCGTACTGCCGTTCCGTAGAAATCCCGTTTTTTGCCGGTATGCAAATGAGTTCTCTCACAGCACTGGGGGCGGTCCTCAGCGCTCAAACAGCACTGTGGGCGTCCCCAATGCTGCGAGAGAACTCTCCAGCACAGCCTCCATCTTCTTCAGGAATGGCTTCTCTTCGCGTCTTCTTCAAACTTTTAGGCCTTGGGCAGCCGACCGGGCATGCCTGCCGGCCACAAGAAAATGGCCTCTTACAATATTGTGTAAGCGGCCATTTTCTTGTGGCTGGCGGGCATGAGCAGTCGGCTTTGCCGTAGGCCCGATGCCTAGAAGTTTGAAGCCACCGTCGGAAGAAGACCCGTTCCTGAAGAAGATGAAGACAGCGCTGGAGAGTTCTCTGGCAGCATTGGGGATGCTCCCGATGCTGTTTGAGTGCTGAGGACCGCCCCCAGTGCTGTGAGAACTCATTTGCATACCGATGAAAACCGGGATTTCTACAGAACGGTGGCGAGGAGAAGATATCTAAAGGTAGGAGAAGAATAGCTTTTCTTAAGGCTATTCCTATGTGTTAGGGACAAAAAATTCGATGTTAATGGTAGAATCCCTTTAATTTTGCAGGTAAAACCCAACTGCACCGTGTAAACATACCCTAATCCATGAGAAGGGGAAAAGGGGACCAAAGGTCCGTTGAGGGAGAACCGCGCACACTGGTATGTTTAAGAAGATGGTAAACCAGGGTCCAATCACATAGGGTTTGGCGTGCCCAAGTTTCTTCTAAAGCTTCTTTCTGTGGTGCAGATCTTTCTAATGCATTTGAACCGGGTTACACAAATCCCATTCACTTGCACTGGAAACGGACTGTGAGCAGATGTGGTGAGGACTTGGGGGCAAAACGTGCACTAGAATCCTTATGAAATCTGGAACATGTGAATGAGCATGAACCTAAGTGCAAGTGTATTAAATCACTCCTTTACATCAATCTATTTCGTTTTGTGTCCCTGTGCAACGCTTACAGAGCACTGACACATTCAGTAGCGCTGTACAGGGATTGTCATCAATCACACACACACTGGTATTAATTTCATAAGAAATCTATCAGGAGCACCGGAGGAAATCCACAGGAACAGAAAACAACCCCAGGCCCTAAAATCTGCAAGGTAGCAGTTCTATCCACCCTCCTGCCAAGCAAAGCAAAGGGCCTTCCAAATCAATTGACTTTGCAGAGAAGTTGTGCAAAAGTTTTCCAGGCACTCTATAGAGTGTGGCGATTTTAGCTCACAGCTCCGCCATCTGATGTCTGGTCATTTCAGTAGAGCAGGGTGCAAAGAAGATGCAAGACATTGCATTGGTTGCACAGATCAAGATCAGCCAAACCCATAGACAATTAGATTGACGATTAGCGCCATGGCCGCCTCAATGCAATACCTGGCATGTAAAGGTCTATACAAATGTTCCTGCACTTCGGAGCTGGGCATTGCATTGATGGTACCATGTGGACATTGGGTTCTGCTGATCAGTGGAGTCCCAGGAATGGAACCACCAATGATCGTACATGGTTGCCCCTATTACACGGACAGGTCAGCAATGTCACGCCCCTTTAAGTATCTTGTTTAAGGATTATGGTTGCATTCTCTTTATCAGCATGGAGGTTAAGAAATATTATAAGCCATTAATAAGGATGCCCGAGGTCATCCTGAGGCTGGACAGGACCTCCCAAAGGATACGGAGAAAGGTCAGGGGTTAAACTATGGTCTGTATAGAGGCAGATCCTGTGATGGATTGAGGCCTGGTCTAAGGCTTTATATCACCAGGGGTTCGGGAATAATCTCGGTCTGCACTGTCTGGTCTGTCTCAGAATTTCACAAATTTGGGAGCACATCCCTTAAACTGGTAATGTGCAATGGTGTGCAACGACTGAGCCGGACAGAAGGGGCGCCAGACGAGGGTCACGTCCAGCAACTGTAGGATCAAATGCTGCCGGAAATTCAATAAAGTAGTAATATCCCCTGCCCATAAACAAATCCTCCAGATCTCAGGTCCTACTGATGACATCTGTGACCGGCCAAATATAAAACAAACTAGAAGAACGTGAAAGGAAGCCAAAGAACATGGGAAATGTGATCTGAAAATGTTAATTGTGATATCTGAAGATCTGTGTGATCAAGAGGAGAACAAAGTCAGAACTCAGACGGGAAATGAGATTCGGATGAGCAAAGAACTTACGTGTTTCTGCCATGATAGAATTCTGTCTGCTGCAGCCACCACTAGGGGAAGCCCAGGAGCTTACTGAAGACTGTACATGAATAGAACTCAATAGTACCACAGTCTACAGAGAGCTCCTGGGCTCACCCTAGTGGTGACTGTGGGCAGATGGAATTTTACCATGTAACATACAGAGGATTTGGAGATCTGTATTATGAAAATATTGTTGTGAACGCTATAAAGAGATATTATACAGTACATTTCTGTACCTGTCCTGCATCTAAATGCCTTCACTGTGCTTTAGATGTTGATCTGCTCACCAAGACTTGCATTTATCAAGCTGCACTGTATCAAACTGACAAGCATGTAACTGCCTACCCCGCACCTGTCCACCAGCCTGCCTTCCGTCTGTCCACCAGCCTGCCTTCCGTCTGTCCACCAGCCTGCCTTCCGTCTGTCCACCAGCCTGCCTTCCGTCTGTCCACCAGCCTGCCTTCCGTCTGTCCATCAGCCTGCCTTCCGTCTGTCCACCAGCCTGCCTTCCGTCTGTCCATCAGCCTGCCTTATACCTGTCCATCAGCCTGTCCTGCATCTGTCCATCAGGCTGTCCTATAATATCAGTCTGTCCTGCATCCATCCATCAGCCTCCCTTCCACCGGTCCATCATCCTGACTTATACCTGTCCAGCCTCCCTTATATCTGTCCATCAGCCTATCCTACCTCTGTCCATCACTCTGCCCTCCATTTGTCCATCAGCCTGCCTTCTATCTGTCCATCATCCTACCCTGCATTTGTCCATCAGCGTGCCCTCCTTCTGTCCATCAGCCTGCCAGCCTTCCTTATACCTGTCCATCAGCCTGCCTTCCATCTGTCCATCAGCGTGCCCTCCATCTGTCCATCAGCCTGTCTTCCATCTGCCCATCAGCCTGTCCTGCATCTCTACATCAGTCTGCCTTGCATCTGTTCATCGGCCAGCCTCATACCTGTCCATCAACCTGTCCTGCATCTGTCCATCAGCCTGTCCTGTATCTGCCCATCAGCCTACCCCGCACTTGTCCACCAGCCTGTCCTCCATCTGTCCATCAGCCTGCCTTATACCTGTCCATCAGCCTGTCCTGCATCTGCCCATCAGCCTGTCCTGCACTTGTTCACCGGCCTGTCCTCCATCTGTCCATCAGCCTGTCCTGCACTTGTCCACCAGCCTGTCCTCCATCTGTCCATCAGCCTGCCTTATACCTGTCCACCAGCCTGTCCTCCATCTGCCCATCAGCCTGCCTTATACCTGTCCATCAGCCTGTCCTGCATCTGCCCATCAGCCTGTCCTGCACTTGTTCACCGGCCTGTCCTCCATCTGTCCATCAGCCTGTCCTGCACTTGTCCACCAGCCTGTCCTGCATCTGCCCATCAGCCTGTCCTGCACTTGTTCACCGGCCTGTCCTCCATCTGTCCATCAGCCTGTCCTGCACTTGTCCACCAGCCTGTCCTCCATCTGTCCATCAGCCTGCCTTATACCTGTCCACCAGCCTGTCCTCCATCTGCCCATCAGCCTGCCTTATACCTGTCCATCAGCCTGTCCTGCATCTGCCCATCAGCCTGTCCTGCACTTGTTCACCGGCCTGTCCTCCATCTGTCCATCAGCCTGTCCTGCACTTGTCCACCAGCCTGTCCTGCATCTGCCCATCAGCCTGTCCTGCACTTGTTCACCGGCCTGTCCTCCATCTGTCCATCAGCCTGTCCTGCACTTGTCCACCAGCCTGTCCTCCATCTGTCCATCAGCCTGCCTTATACCTGTCCACCAGCCTGTCCTCCATCTGTCCATCAGCCTGCCTTATACCTGCCCATCAGCCTGTCCTGCATCTGCCCATCAGCCTGTCCTGCACTTGTTCACCAGCCTGTCCTCCATCTGTCCATCAGCCTGTCCTGCACTTGTCCACCAGCCTGCCTTATACCTGTCCATCAGCCTGTCCTGCATCTGTCCATCGGCCTATCCTGCATCTCTACATCAGCCTGCCTTGCATCCGTTCATCGGCCGGCCTCATACCTGTCCATCAGTCTGCCTTACATTATTCCACCAGCCTGCCCTGCATCTAACAATCTAGTCTGTATCAACATCTTGCCCTTCATCTACCTGCCTGCCCGCCCTGTCACTCTCGGCCTGCCCCCTATCTGTCCATTGTACTTCTCATTGATTCTCACACCTCCTTCTCAGTAGTCAAGGAGAAAAGTGACTTAGGGAATCCTTCACAAATCCTTCTGCAAAATCTTTTAGACAATTGATCCCGAAGCCAAATCTATTTTTGCCCCCCGGGTCCAGTCTCTTGCCCCCGACACCCAGACCATGGGGGGAAAATATTAATGAATCTCTACAGAATGAAAAATGATTGATTTGGCTAGAAAAATATTGGAAGAACTGCAGACAATGGCTGGCAAGAGCGGCAGTCTGGACAGGAAGGGGACACCCATCGGGCGCTCCTGACCCCGGTAACAGATATGCCCCAGAAATTAATTTATAGGTTTATTGTTAAAGAGGTCAAGAGCAAAAGAGAAGAGAAGTGTCATTAGTCTGAGTATGAGCGAGCGCTCTCTTCCGGCCCGTGATGAGTGGATGAGACGGGTAATTACTTATTGCACCGCGGGTCCTGCCACTTAATAGAAACGAAGGCAAATTCATTAGGAGGAGAAAGGCCGCGGCAATCAGACCGCAGCGAGAGGTGATCCTGAGAGGAAAGGTCAGTGTGCATGATGTTAGACACATGTGTCCACGACCTTACAGATGTGACCTCTGCCTCACGGCCAGAAGCTATGACACATTAAATATCCCCATGTCATCCATATTCTCCATACAGCACCGCAAATGGCCGCAATCAGACTCATACCGGACTGAACAACCGCCATATAGTCACCAACGGAACAACCGGAAACAATGATGTCTTTCTCTAAAAATAATAGGATTACCCACAATATGGAAAAAATGTCTGGATACTGTATAATACAGTGACTGCACCAGCAGAATAGTGAGCGCAGCTCTGGAGTATAATACAGGATAAGTAATGTAATGTATGTACACAGTGACTACACCAGCAGAATAGTGAGCGCAGCTCTGGAGTATAATACAGGATAAGTAATGTAATGTATGTACACAGTGACTGCACCAGCAGAATAGTGAGCGCAGCTCTGGAGTATAATACAGGATAAGTAATGTAATGTATGTACACAGTGACTGTACCAGCAGAATAGTGAGCGCAGCTCTGGAGTATAATACAGGATAAGTAATGTAATGTATGTACACAGTGACTGTACCAGCAGAATAGTGAGCACAGCTCTGGAATATAATACAGGATAAGTAATGTAATGTATGTACACAGTGACTGTACCAGCAGAATAGTGAGCGCAGCTCTGGAGTATAATACAGGATGTAACTCAGGATCAGTACAGGATAAGTAATGTAATGTATGTACACAGTGACTGTACCAGCAGAATAGTGAGCACAGCTCTGGAATATAATACAGGATGTAACTCAGGCTCACTACAGAATAAGTAATGTAGTCTGCTTACAAAGTGTCTTAATCATTACCATATAATTATTCTATATGTAGACGATTATACATTAACTCTTTAGGGGTCATGTCCACATACATGCTGAGTACATATTCCCTTTATTGCAAACCAGTAATAACAAGCAATGATTTACTATGTGTGATGTCAGTTCGATGCTCCGTGCAGCATTTTACAACTTGCATGTTTCATTTGCAAAGAAAACACGACTCTGGTAAGTGAGGCCATAAACGCCCATTAACACATAAAACGGCAGAACGGCCGCTGAGGTGTTTACAGAGCGACATGAAATTTATCTTGAGTGTGAAAGAAATGATCCCTGCACAAATCGACTTCACAAATAAATTCTGCAAATCTTTTTTTTATTCCCCCTGAACTAAACATCAATCAGGCCGTGTTAACATGTGTGTTACAGATTCCATGATGAATGTAGAATTTTATGATTCAATGAAATTATAGGGGATATCTAATGGACCCCATTATAGTCAACGTGGTCTACAGCCAGGATCAAGACAAAGCCAAGCTGCCAGGACCCAGAGGCTTGGCTCATGGTGATCTGGCAAGCAGGCTTTAGCTTGGCAAATTAAAGGTATACCAAGCCAAGGGTATTGGGTCTCCAGTTCCCACCACAAAATTTGCAACCCTCCATTAAACTCTATGACACGTGCAAAGCTAACTTTTTTCTGCCGCCTTCCATCCTTGATAGACTGAACTGTGGACAGATGGCCACTAAAAATGTAGCTTTGGGCATAGTTGTACTTCGCATAAGCAGGAGTGGACCACTAGCCTAGATCCAGATGCCATGGTTCATTGGGCCTGGGTGCTTCATGGTGATGTGGCAAATTGATAATGTTCGTAGTCTGAAGGCCCACTGTGACTCAAGGGACCACATATACGTGGATATGAGAATACGGCTGCCATGTCTCCTTTTAACTTCAGAAGGTTGGCTACTCATGCGGTGACTCTATATTAAGGCCTATGATAGCTTTAGAAACAATCAATATGGCGCTCTCCATAAAGGTCAATGCAAATTGGCCAACTCACCAGCGGAAATGAAGCATCGGTGAGGATCCTAAAGGTCCAACCCACAATACTCAGACATTTCTGGCATGTGCGATTGGGAGTGTGCAAGGTCCCATGTCTTGGTCTAGAACTGGGGCCATCGCAAAGAAAAGATGCAAGGGCCCACTGGGCTTGGGAGGTCATGGCAATCTAGAGGTACCCAATCTCCCATGGTCAGCAGAGGGTGGCTACTCCTATGGCCAGTCTCCACTGAGCTTTATGGGATATTCGGCAACAGTCATGTTAACGCTCTCTGCGACCTTCGTGTTTGCTTAGAGTTCAAGGCTATGTGGCCAACTTCCTAACAAAAATGGGACATCAGCATGGGCCTTATAGGTCTGAGCACCACCAAATTTTTCTGACATATGAAATTGGTATGTAATAAATACAAAGGTTGGTGGGTTCCCCTCTCTGAGTCCAAAATTGGTGCCAACATGGGTGACACATCTACATCCGCAACTGCCTTCGCGGACGATGTTTTGTTTGTAGTCACGAACGCAGAAACCGGCCTCAATGCACTGCAAGAAGTCCTCGCTAAGTTCGGGGAAGTATCTAGGTATAAGGCGAACTTAGACAAATCCGAAGTTTTGAATATCTCTTTGGGAAACGCCAAAGCCAGAGACTTAAAAACCAAATCACCATTCCAATGGGCCGCAAAGTCAATAAAATACTTGGGGATCCGACTTACTCCGAAAATAGAGGATCTCTACGAACTTAACTTCGCCCCATTGTTGAAGACGATCAAGAAGGATTTGGAGGGCTTTAAATCCTTGCCTCTCTCTTGGCTAGGAAGGAAAAATATTATCCAGACATACCTACTACCTAAACTCTTGTATGTCATGTCAATGCTTCCGATTTTCCTCCCACGGGAATTCTTTGCCTCTGTCAAAGGGCTGTTCACGAGATTTGTATGGAATCGTAAACCTCCTAGGCTAGCATGGTCTCTGATGGTAAAACCCAAGCTCCAGGGAGGAGTGGCCCTACCGGATATATCCAAGAACTACAGAGCGATCCAGCTAAGCTGGTGGGCGCACCTCCTCTTCCCAACTAAGACACAAACGTACAAGCTCTCCCTACCTCTACAGAAAGAGTTATGGCTCCCCTCCAATTCCAAAATTGGTGCCAACAAAGGAGTGAGGCCATGGGTGGTGATCTAAAATACGGAGAATAGGATAGACTGCAAGCCTACGATGGTGCCTAGTATAACCATAGCAGTGCCAAATTTTCACTTTTTATGTGTTATTTAGAAATGGTCAAGTCTGCGCTCTTGGTGGTCTTCGTAGAGTTCCAACCACCACCAGTAACAAAGGATGGAGTGTCTACATTCTTGAAGAGTATCCTTGTGGCTAGCCCAACCCTAGGCATATAAAATGGATGCACCTGATATAGCAGTGTACGGTATAGAGAGCTGGATCTTGACCGTAAAGGAGGGGGTCCTCCATTTCCAGTGGTCTACACACTCCAATCCTTTGCACATGTTGCGGTTTCACAATTTGCATTTCCCTATTAAAAAGTAACATCGATATTTGCCAAAGGAAACACATTAAGTTGTATCTGGAAAACTCTTATATGATAATTCTATTAGGACTTGGGGGGGATGAAAAACTTCAGATGTTTGACCTCCAATCATTTTCCCACTACGAGTAGAGACGGAAGATTTACTCCCCCAGTATTTAATCACATGCGGCTGCGGTTTAAGACATCGGACGGCGGCCACAGGAGACCGCAGGAAACATACATTATCGGGGCTGCATTTTTCACTGTGGAACGTACTGGATTACACTGGAGTGTACGTATCGCTTTTACTAACAGCTGCAAAGAGCTTACAGGGAAAGATAATTTACTGCCCCATTGAGTCAATGACCGACCCCCTCCCCCCCCCATCACGCTATAAAAGACGATGAAAAAAAATACATTTCCAGTCACGTTAAGTGATGGGAGAAACAGCGGCAGAAACCTAATGAAAATAACGTAAAACCGACTACTAAGTGCAAGGAAGACCAGTCAGGTGATATCCAATATCTGGGATTAGAAAGAGTGGTGTAAGGAAAAGAGTTTACGAGTCCATGAAAATAGAACAAATGGCACCAAGATTACTACGACGGCATTATACAAGGCCACAAATACAGTCGTAGCGTTACGATTTTAACGCCTCACGGCTGGAATATAGACACGTATTTGGCCTAAATATGTTGCCAGGAATTAAGAATAACCAAAAAGATAGTTTCTCTCTCATTTGGAGGACTTGGGGCATCCATACGTTGTATAAGAAGAATCCATAAGGCCAGGCGTCTTCTGGAGTGGTGTAATGGACTCTGGAGAAGTTGAAAAGTCTAAGATCACCATGCTCAATGCCAGGTGGAGTGGTGTAAAGCTTGCCACCACTAGACTCTGGAGCGGATGCACATAAGCCCAAGATCAACATGCTCAATGCCAGGTGGCAGCTGGAGTTGTGTAAAGCTTGCCACCACTAGACTCTGGAGCGGATGCACATAAGCCTAAGATCACCATGCTCAATGCCAGGTGGACGCTGGAGCAGTGTAAAGCTCACTACCACTAGACTCTGGAGCAGTTGCACACAAGCCTAAGATCACCATTCTCAATGCCACGTGGACGCTGGAGTGGTATAAAGCTCACTACCACTAGACTCTGGAGCAGTTGCACACAAGCCTAAGATCACCATACTCAATGCCAGGCATTTGATGGAGTGGTGTAAAGCTTACTAGCAGTGGACTCTGGAGCAGTTGCACACAAGCCTAAGATCTCCATGCTCAATGTCAGGTGGCAGCTGGAGTGGTGTAAAGCTCTCCAGCACTAGACTCTGGAGCGGATGCACACAAGCCTTAGATCACCATACTCAATGCCAGGCATCTGCTGAAGTGGATTAAGGCTCACCATCACTAAACTCTGGCATTGAGCATGGTGATCTTAGGCTTTTCTTCAACTTCTCCAGAGTCCAGCGATGGTGAGCTCCACTCCAGCAAGCTTGTGTGCAACTGCTCCAGAGTCCAGTGATGGCGAGCTTTACTCCACTCCAGCAGATGCCTGGCATTGAGTATGGTGATCTTAGGCTTTTCTTCAACTTCTCCAGACATTTGCTGGAGTGGTGTAAAGCTCGCCACCACTGTACTCTGGAGAAGATGAAGAAAAGCCTAAGATCACCATACTCAATGCCAGGCATCTGCTGGAGTGGAGTAAAGCTCGCCACCACTGGTCTCTGGAGCAGTTGCACACAAGCCTAAGATCACATGCTCAATGCCAAGAGATGCCTCGAGTGGTGTAAAGCAAGTGACTACTAGAGAAGCTGCACACAGTATACTCAGTGCCAAGTGTCGGCTGGTGTAGGGTAAACCATGTCACCTCTGAATTCTAAAGCGGCTGCAAACAAGCCTAAGATCACCAAGCACAATGCTAAGTGTCGGCCGGAGCGGTGTAAAGCATGTCATCACTGGTGCTCTTAGGGTTATGAGTAGCTGCTCTAGAGTCCAAACTCAACGCCAAGTTCACATCTGCGTTGGAGTCTCCATCGAAGATTCCGTCTAAAATCCGAAGAGAGAAAAGTCCTTCACGGAGAAAGCCCAATGGACACCCGGCCAAACTCATTATAGTCTATGGGGTCCGTGGGTAAATGCTTTTTTTAGTGGACGGGTTCTCCGTCTTCCGGGTCCCCATGTGGACTTGAACACTAAAAATCTCAAGTCATTTTTGGTCCTAGTGTTCAACTTTGGATTGGATCTGCTTGCGGCAGAAGAATATGGTCCATGGTCCATCACTGGGGTCAAAGACTGCGAATAGACATGAAAAGATTGACAGTCCCTCATTATTATAGTGAAAATCAGAATAATTTACAGAATTGTTCACAAGTCCATGGACAAAACTCTTACACAAACACCTTCTTCGTAGGTCACATCTGACCAGGCTCCAATATCACATTTGTTTATGCTAACATCCGACATAGCGACCCCGGCACACTCTAGGGAAATTAGCACTCCAGGGAGGTAGATGCGACTCCGCTCCCGGGAGACAGATTATTAGCAGCCAGCACACTGCACTTCACAGAGCTCCGCCGTGTGTTTGCACAGATGTGAGCCGAGCCTAAATGCTCTCTTCCTGCAGAAACCACAAAAAAAAAAAATCATCTCATCAATATATTCCTGTCTATTACTACAGGGACATACTGGGAGGAGCGGGGAACGTTATTAGAAAATCAAGGGGAAAAACTTTATATGAACTTAAGAGTCTACTAGGGTGGCCACATAATGCTACAAGTGTACAGGCAGGGAACTCTGTCCTATAGAGTGTAAGCTCTTATGGGCAGGGTCCTCTCTCCTGTACAGTGTAAAGCTCTTATGGTAATGGTCCTCTCTTCTGTACAGTGTAAGCTCTTATGGGCAGGGTCCTCTCTCCTGTACAGTATAAGCTCTTATGGGCAGGGTCCTCTCTCCTGTAGAGTGTAAGCTCTTATGAGCAGGGTCCTCTCTCCTGTAGAGTGTAAGCTCTTATGAGCAGGGTCCTCTCTCCTGTAGAGTGTAAGCTCTTATGGGCAGAGTCCTTTCTTCTGTATAGAATAAGCTCTTACGGGCAGGGACCTCTCTACAGTACAATGTAAGCTCTTATGGGCAAAAGTTCTTTCTACTGTAGAGTGTAAGCTCTTATACTCAGGTTCCTCCCTCCTGTAAAGTGTAAGCTCTTATCGGCAGAGTCCTCTCTTCTGTACAGTGTAAGCTCTTATGGTCAGAGTCCTCTCTCCTGTAGAGTATAAGCTCTTACGGGCAGGGTCCTCTCTTCTGTACAGTGTAAGCTCTTATGGGCAGGGTCCTCTCTCCTGTAGAGTATAAACTCTTATGGGCAGGGTCCTCTCTCCTGTACAGTGTAAGCTCTTATGGTCAGAGTCCTCTCTCCTGTAGAGTATAAGCTCTTACGGGCAGGGTCCTCTCTTCTGTACAGTGTAAGCTCTTATGGGCAGGGTCCTCTCTCCTGTAGAGTGTAAGCTCTTATGGGCAGGACCTCCCTCCTGTACAGTGTAAGCTCCTATGGGAAGGGTCCTCTCTCCTGTAGAGTATAAGCTCTTATGGGCAGGGTCCTCTCTCCTGTAGAGTGTAAGCCCTTATGGGCAGGGTCCTCTCTCCTGTACAGTGTAAGCTCTTATGAGCAAAGACCTCTCTACTATAGATAATAAGCTCTTATGGGCAGGGTTCTGTCTCCTGTAGAGTGTAAGCTCTTATGGGCAGGGTCCTCTCTCCTGTAAAGTGTAAGCTCTTATGGGCAGGGTCCTGTACCCTGTAGAGTGTAAGCTCTTATGGGCAGGGTCCTCTCTCCTGTAGAGTATAAGCTCTTATGGTCAGGGTCCTCTCTCCTGTAGAGTATGAGCTCTTGTGGGCAGGGTCCTCTCTCCTGTAGAGTATGAGCTCTTGTGGGCAGGACCTCTCTCTTGTACAGTGTAAGCTCTTATGGTCAGGGTCCTCTCTCCTGTAGAGTGTAAGCTCTTATGGGCAGGGACCTCTCTCTTGTAGAGTATAAGCTCTTATGGTCAGGGTCCTCTCTCCTGTAGAGTATAAGCTCTTATGGGCAGGGTCCTCTCTCCTGTAGAGTGTAAGCTCTTATGGGCAGGGTCCTCTCTCCTGTAGAGTATAAACTCTTATGGGCAGGGTCCTCTCTCCTGTAGAGTATAAACTCTTATGGGCAGGGTCCTCTCTCCTGTACAGTGTAAGCTCTTATGGGCAGGGTCCTCTCTCCTGTACAGTATAAGCTCTTATGATCATGGTCCTCTCTCCTGTACAGTGTAAAGCTCTTATGGGCAAGGTTCTCTCTCCTGTAGAGTGTAAGCTCTTATGGGCAAGGTCCTCTCTCCTGTAGAGTATAAGCTCTTATGGTAATGGTCCTCTCTCCTGTACAGTATAAGCTCTTATGGTCATGGTCCTCTCTCCTGTACAGTATAAGCTCTTATGGGCAGGGTCCTCTCTCCTGTACAGTGTAAGCTCTTATGGGCAAGGTCCTCTCCAGTACCCATAATTGGCCTACAGACACAATGTGGTCATGCTACAATCGCCTGATCATTAGAGAAGTCATCACATGGTGCCTCATGGCCTTAGGAACCCTTAATGAGAAAACAAAACATCCAAAGAACAGAAGGCAATGTGTTCCCTGTCGGAGCGATCCCTCAAAGACACCTCATATTTTCTCAAAAGGTGGAACAGAAAACCAGGACATTATGTCGCTATCACTCTTAATTTTACTAAGACACAAAGTTCCAGACCACCCACTACATAAAAACCCATTCTCCTCATACATAACACGGGTTGCCATGTATTACATGGGTTAGGTCTGTCGGGAGGAAAGGCTCTTTATACATAGGCTCTGTTCAAATCCCATGGATAGAGACTTCTAGGGTCCGACCAGTCTACTACAGTACCAGAGGCCCCTCCAGTGGGCCCAGACTCTAATACAATAATGACAATGACATGACTGCTGAATATGAAGGATACTATGGTCTACCTTCCTAGGGCTTGTTAGAGGGTGGCCCCCAGAATCATTTTATCTGGTAGGTCCAAGGAACCTCAATCCAACACTGGATACTTCAAGATTATTCCCTACATGTTCCTCTGACTGAAGGCTCCAACTTATGTCAATTTATAGCCAATAAGGAATATGACAAAGGACTATAAGTACAAGGTCAGTAGTTAAGCATGGCCTTTCACTACTTAAACCAGTTCCGGTTTTTTGCATCTGATAATAGGTCCTGCACTACTGATTCCAGCACAGTTGCCTTTGCTTTCTACCACCCATCGTTCCTAAACAAGCACAGTCAGATTTGGAGCCTCATGTGCTATTTAAGCTCTGTAATGTCAGGTGGGCGGTGTCAGGCAGGGGGCGTGAATCAGAGGTCCAATCAGAGGCAGCCAGTGTCAGAGTTCAGATCCTCTGCCTGCTCCTGCCTGCCACTGGTGGGTCCTCTCTCCTGTACAGTATAAGCTCTTATGGGCAGAGTCCTCTCTCCTGTAGAGTGTAAGCTCTTATGGGCAGGGTCCTCTCTCCTGTAGAGTGTAAGCTCTTATGGACAGAGTCCTCTCTCCTGTAGAGTGTAAGCTCTTATGGACAGAGTCCTCTCTCCTGTAGAGTGTAAGCTCTTATGGTCAGAGTCCTCTCTCCTGTAGAGTGTAAGCTCTTATGGGCAGGGTCCTCTCTCCTGTAGAGTGTAAGCTCTTATGGGCAGAGTCCTCTCTCCTGTAGATTATAAGTTCTTATGGGCAGGGTCATCTCTCCTGTAGAGTGTAAGCTCTTCTGGGCAGGGTCCTTTCTCCTGTAGAGTATAAGCTCTTATGGGCAGGGCCCTCTCTCCTGTAGAGTGTAAGCTCTTATGGTCAGGGTCCTCTCTCCTGTAGAGTGTAAGCTGTTATGGGGAGGGTCCTCTCTCCTGTACAGTGTAAGCTCTTATGGGCAGAGTCCTCTCTCCTGTAGATTATAAGTTCTTATGGGCAGGGTCCTCTCTCCTGTAGAGTGTAAGCTCTTATGGTCAGGGTCCTCTCTCCTGTAGAGTGTAAGCTCTTCTGGGCAGGGTCCTTTCTCCTGTAGAGTATAAGCTCTTATGGGCAGGGCCCTCTCTCCTGTAGAGTGTAAGCTCTTATGGTCAGGGTCCTCTCTCCTGTAGAGTGTAAGCTGTTATGGGGAGGGTCCTCTCTCCTGTACAGTGTAAGCTCTTATGTGCAGAGTCTTCTCTCCTTTTCTACATCTAGTAAAACTTCCACAACCATTGGTTTAACTCTTTCTGAATGTGACAGCTACTTACTGTAATCCAGGAGTTGCTAGTTTTTCTTCGGTGCATGATAATCTGGCCGATCTCCTAACATTAATATTAGCCGGCAGAGTTTATAAGACGAAAATAGCCGATATAAACACACTGGATTTAGCAAGAGCCAGCACAAAAGGAGATCCATTATTCACACATCTTAGTGTCAGCTCTGTGTATATACAGTGCGGAGGGTTCAGCCAGTAGGGGCACATGCAATGGGTTGATGTCTAATTTGTCCGGCTGCCATGTTTAGCTGGCATTGTAGAAACGTCTACTAAACACCATGGCCAGAAACAGAAAGAACAGCTCCCCAACACAGCAACAATACGTAAAAATAAGACGAAAGAGTCCACAAGTACACGGCCATATTAAGGATCGGTCTACGAAAGATTAGTGGGTCCATAATACAGATTTATCCAGATACACATGTGGTTTTGCCATGGGTTGGGTCTCCATCATATACCCTAAACCAGAGGTCCTCCATAATTTGCAGGTTGCACTTTCTAAAAGCAACACCTCCGCCATACAGTTTGCCATACATTCTGTAGTGGCTTTGCTTGGTATTACTGGTCAGTCTTACTTGCTTCAATGAGACTGACTGCTTTGAGCTGTGATACCAGGCACAACCACTATTAAATGTGTGGCGCTGTGCCTGGTAAAAAAAAAAAAAAAAAAAAAAAAATTAAAGAGAAGTAGTCGTCACAGGAGCACTGCAGTTCCTTCAGTCATTGGAGGTGGAAGCCTCAATAATTGGACCCCATTAATCTAATATTGATGGCCCTATAAGCCAAAAAGATCTTTGCTACTTTGTTTTTTAGAGATTGGACCTCCATAAGCTTGTAATGCATAGGATAAGCCATAACAACCTTGTTCTTCAGGGTTCAGACCTCTGTAGGCTTGCATTTAAATGAATGAGGTTATGCTACGTAGTGATACAGGGAAGAAGCCAACAGAAACTTTGGTGTCTTCGCTCTTCAGGGGCCGGATTATAGTCTTGCATTAATTTGAATGGGGCTATGCTATGTAGTAATGCAGGAAGAAGCCAACAGAAACGTTTTGGTGTCTTTGCTCTTCAGGGGCTGGACAATAGGCTTGCATTAATTTGAATGGGGCCATGCTATGCAGTAATGCAGGGAAGAAGCCAACAGAAACTTTTATTGTCTTCGCTCTTCAGGGGCTGGACTATAGGCTTGCGTTAATTTGAATGGGGCTATGCTATGTAGTGATGAAGGGAAGAAGCCAACAGAAACTTTTTGGCGTCTTCGCTCTTCAGGGGCCGGACTACAGTCTTGCATTATTTGAATGGGGCTATGCTATGTAGTAATGCTGGGAAGAAGCCAACAGAAACTTTGCTGTCCGCTCTTCAGGGGCCGGACTATATGCTTGCATTAATTTGAATGGGGCTATGCTATGTAGTGATGCAGGGAAGAAGCCAACAGAAACTTTTTGGTGTCTTCGCTCTTCAGGGGCCGGACCATAGTCTTGCATTAATTTGAATGGGGCTATGCTATATAGTAATGCAGGGAAGAAGCCAACAGAAACTTTTTGGTGTCTTCGCTCTTCAGGGGCTGGACTATAGGCTTGCATTAATTTGAATGGGGCTATGCTATGTAGTAACGCAGGGAAGAAGCCAACAGAAACTTTGCTATTTTCACTCTTCAGGGGCAGGACTATAGTCTTGCATTAATTTGAATGGGGCTATGCTATGTAGTGATGCAGGGAAGAAGCCAACAGAAACTTTGTCTTTGCTCTTCAGGGGCTGGACTATAGGCTTACATTAATTGGAATTGGGCTATGCTATGCAAAAAGACCTTGTTCCCTTCCTTCTTCAGACGTCGGTCCTCCATAGGTCAGAAGGTGAAGGCACAATCCATCAAAGGTGATGCCAAGAATACCTTCTTAATACGGAACGTGCCCAAATTTTTTAATTCTTGACTTTTGGATTCCATACGGAGCTACAGCAGTCTACGACATCTCGGAGGATGGACCATGTATAACCAACAAGCCCCGTGACCTTGCTTTTGCCTTGGACATCACGAGATCAGACAGGTCAGTCTCATATTTTACAGCTACCCCTTCTGCTTGACAACCTACGGCCGCCATGATCCTGGTCAGTCAGCTGGAGATGTATGGCGCAGGACCTCGGGATCCTTCCACACTTCCTTCTGGGAGGAGAAAGTGTTTTTCTAGGCAAATATTTTCACATCCATAAAGTTAATGACATTTTCCGTTCTGTTTGCTTTGGATCGGCTCTTATTTATCACTGAATGTAATCTGCTTAACATGTCTGGGCTCAAAAAAAAAAAAAAAAAACGAAAGCGCGGGAGCGAAAGAGCGCGAGGACGGCGGATATTTATAGCACAAGCAACCGAAGACCGGGGAGGCAAGTGCGAATATCATAAACAGACGTAGGCCTGATCATTTTCTGAATTTTTCACTGTGAAGAGGGATCGCTCCGAGCATCCAGACTCATCCTGTAGTCAGTGGCTCGTATCACATGCCTGTATGGGCTTAGGTGTCCGTCATATTACGTAAATGGGCCTAATATGGGAAATCAATTGCAAAGGGTTAAACTGGTTGTCTAGGATAAGGAGGCCTCCTTGCCAAAAACAGGTGATCCTGAACAACCCCTTTAAAGAAGACACCAATTTGCAAGTGCAATGGAGGGGACCCTCGCTCAAGGTGTATGGACGGAGCTGCTCCACAGTGACCCCCGCCCTCTTTCAGTTCTGAGTGATGGTAGTAGCAATCTTCTGGTTGGACACTACCAACACAAAAGGGGAGGAGCCACAGTGTGAAGGCCCGCCCCTGTTGCACTTGCAGAAGTCAATTTTTACAGTACCCTTCCCTACATAGCTCCGTCAGAGATTTTCATTCAGACTCTGACTCCTTCATCGAACACCAGGCATAGTGCCGTCCGCTCTGCCTAGTGGCTGTGCTTGGTATTGCAGCTCAGTCCCATTCCCTGCAAACCCCTGATCCGGAAAACCCACCAGTCCAATATCCTAAGGCCACGTCATCAAAACATAAATCTCGGAATACCCCTTTAACACTTTCCCTGAAATACATAGGATCATGAAGCTCAAAAAGTCCAATTCCTTGAAAAATACTGAATTATGGAATAACGGAATAAAACCAAAGTCCGAGTGCCATATATCCAAAAAGAAGACATAGCATCTAAACAAATCACTTACAGTGTAGCTACCTCTAGGTGGCACTAGAGAGATCGTTGTCTTCCTTCTGGGGGGCAGCTCATTTGCATATTTTTCCCAGGGAGCACTGCATGTAAGAACGTCTCCACCAGTCCAGCACAGAGATCCACTAACCGGCTGGCAATGTCATGTCAAGCAGTGGCCGTGAAATGGAGCAAACTGAATAGGAAACATTAAGTCATCGCATGGCTGTGAAATGATTGGGGTCAATGTAAGTAATGCAGTCAGCAGACGTAGTTATATCAAGGTAAGCTTCTCCTGGTCTTCTGGGACTTGCGGTTCCCTACAGGTGGTCTAGACCACTAGTAATAAGACCTTTTCCCACGCGTGCTTCGTTCCCACGTGCCTTGCTATCACACATATTAAGCACACTTCATCAGCGCCAAAGGAACCAGGAAGAGCACATCTGGAACGTCACCTGAACAAGCACACGAGATGTATTGCTTTCACATAAGTGCTGGTCAGTGTGGAAGTCGCCAGTCCAGCTCTATTAATATGATGCCTCCTGATGCCGTGCCCCGCAGCACCTGAAGAAACAGCTTGGGAACGCAAGGTGATGCGTGAAGAGTGGATGAAATGGAGACTGTGACCTTGGAAAGGAATCCACTCTCAGCAGATGTTTTAATGAAACCTATCGGAGGTGAGAAATAAATCAACGGCGCCATAAAACGAGAAGTTCATTTACTTAACAAGAACGAGTCAGAAGATCAAGAAAACACAGATTATTTCTAAGAAATGGAGGAGTTCTAACGGGAACAGAGTGGGAAGGGAGACGGAGGAGCTGCAGCACTCATACTTATAAGGGTTTACCTCAAGGTTGTGTTGTCACATAATATATAATCAAGGTCCGAGTGCACAAGACTTATAGTGTAGTTCCACGTGCTCGAGAGATATAGTCAAGGTCCAAGAGCTCCGGAATAGTTGTCAAGTTCTAAGAGCTGCAGAGTTCTCATCAAGGTCCAAGAGCTACAGAGTTCTCATCAAGGTCCAAGAGCTACAGAGTTCTCATCAAGGTCCAAGAGCTACAGAGTTTTCATCAAGGCCCAAGAGCTCTAGAGTTGGTGCCAAGGTCCAAGTGCTCTGGAGTTGGTGTCAAGGTCCACGTGCTTCAGAGTTGGCGTCAAGGTCCAAGTGCACCATAGATGGCATCAAGGTCCAAGTGCACCAGAGTTGCCGTCAAGGTCCAAGTGCACCAGAGTTGTCATCAAGGTCCAAGGGCTACAAAATTATCAAGTTTCAAATTTTCCAGAGGTTTTGTCAAAGTCCAATTGATCCAGAGTTCTCAACAAGGTCCAAGAGCTCCAGAATTCTCATCAAGGTCCAAGAGCTCTAGAGTTGGAGTCAAGGTCCACGTGCTCCAGAGTTGGCGTAGGTCCAAGTGCACAAGAGTTCTCAACAAGTTCCAAGAGCTCCAGGGATCTCATCAAGGTTCAAGGGCTACAAAATTATCATCAAGTTTCAAATGTTTCCGAGGTGTCGTCAAAGTTCAAGTGCTCCAGAGTTCTCAACAAGGTCCAAGAGCTTCAGAATTCTCATCAAGGTCCAAGAGCTCTAGAGTTGGTGTCAAGGTCCAAAGGCTCCAAAATTATCATAAAGTTACAAATTCTCCAGAGTTGTCGTCAAAGTCCAAGTGCTCCAGAGTTCTCAACAAGGTCCAAGATGTAAAAGTGCAAAAAGTTCAGTCCCCCTATTGGTAATAAATACCACCAATGCTAAGAGATACTAAAACAGATAATTACAGGGTAGCTACCTATAGGTGGCACTTTAGAGAACAGGACCGCACAGGTCGAAGTAAGGCTGTGGGCAGGGGTGACCTAAGTATAGGTTATCGATATTAAAAATTCCCGAATCCTGTCCTGTTCTACACAGTAAAGCTGATGTGTGAACTGCAGAAAACAGGAAGTGACCGTCTAATGTTTGCTCTAGTGGCCAGTGTGAGAACTGCAATATTTCAAGATGTTTTTGTGTATTTTAAAGAGGGAAAAAATCCAAAAATAAAATCTTAATTGAAATGATAAAATATGTTTCTTATCTAGTCTCTATAAAGATAATTCCCTTATTAAAGGTCTGTGTTCTGTCATCTATAATGAGATTTTCTGACTATTCTTGTGACTGGTGTCACTATTGCCCCTCCGGGATATTCAAGTGCAATGGGAACATCGGACCAGGCGCACAAAGGCCAAATTCTGAACTTCACTTTTCCATTAAAATAAAAATAAAAATATGAGAAAAGGATAAAGTGAGTGGAGGTCACGGAGTGAGCACAGAGAAGGGTCTGCAGTCCAAGTGGCTTTGAGTTTCATAATCTACGATCAGAACAAACGATTTTGGCAGAAAACGAGAAATACTCCAAAGTGATGAGCACAAGAATTTTCCATAAACATGGCAATGAATGGTCTGAAACGCTGCAAAAATGATAAAGATATGGAAATCTAAAAACAACAGATTACAGGGACAAAGGCTGCAAGAAGTGGATGAGCAGTGATCTGTACTGGGGTCTACGAGGGCACTGAATGGGGCAACTCTGAAGGATAGTCTACAAAATTCTGGTTGTGTACAGTGAGGGGGGGGGGGGAGCAGGACTCACAGGCTTTCTCTATGAGTGGGGGGAGCAGGACTCGCAGGCTTTCTCTATGAGTGGGGGAGCAGGACTCGCAGGCTTTCTCTATGAGTGGGGGGGGGCAGGACTCACAGGCTTTCTCTATGAGTGGGGGGGGAGCAGGATTCACAGGCTTTCTCTATGAGTGGGGGGAGAACAGGACTCGCAGGCTTTCTCTATGAGTGGGGGGGGAGCAGGATTCACAGGCTTTCTCTATGAGTGGGGGGAGAGCAGGACTCGCAGGCTTTCTCTATGAGTGGGGGGAGCAGGACTCGCAGGCTTTCTCTATGAGTGGGGGGGCAGGACTCGCAGGCTTTCTCTATGAGTGGGGGGGCAGGACTCGCAGGCTCTCTCTATGAGTGGGGGGAGCAGGGCTCACAGGCTCTCTCTATGAGTGGGGGGAGCAGGACTCACAGGCTCTCTCTATGAGTGGGGGGGGGACAGGACTCACAGGCTTTCTCTATGAGTGGGGGGAGCAGGACTCACAGGCTCTCTCTATGAGTGGGGGGAGCAGGACTCACAGGCTCTCTCTATGAGTGGGGGGGGGACAGGACTCACAGGCTTTCTCTATGAGTGGGGGGAGCAGGACTCAGAGGCTTTCTCTATGAGTGGGGGGAGCAGGACTCACAGGCTTTCTCTATGAGTGGGGGGGGGAGCAGGACTCACAGGCTTTCTCTATGAGTGGGGGCAGCAGCAGGACTCACAGGCTTTCTCTATGAGTGGGGGGAGCAGGACTCACAGGCTTTCTTCTATGAGTGGGGGGGAGCAGGACTCACAGGCTTTCTCTATGAGTGGGGGGGAGCAGGACTCACAGGCTTTCTCTATGAGTGGGGGGGGGGAGCAGGACTCACAGGCTTTCTCTATGAGTGGGGGGGAGCAGGACTCACAGGCTTTCTCTATGAGTGGGGGGGAGCAGGACTCACAGGCTTTCTCTATGAGTGGGGGGAGCAGGACTCACAGGCTTTCTCTATGAGTGGGGGGGGGAGCAGGACTCACAGGCTTTCTCTATGAGTGGGGGGGGGGGGGAGCAGGACCCACAGGCTTTCTCTATGAGTGGGGGGAGCAGGACTCACAGGCTTTCTCTATGAGTGGGGGGGGGAGCAGGACTCACAGGCTTTCTCTATGAGTGGGGGGGGAGCAGGACTCACAGGCTTTCTCTATGAGTGGGGGGGGGGGAGCAGGACTCACAGGCTTTCTCTATGAGTGGGGGGGGGAGCAGGACTCACAGGCTTTCTCTATGAGTGGGGGGGGGGAGCAGGACTCACAGGCTTTCTCTATGAGTGGGGGGAGCAGGACTCACAGGCTTTCTCTATGAGTGGGGGGAGCAGGACTCACAGGCTTTCTCTATGAGTGGGGGGGGGGAGCAGGACTCACAGGCTTTCTCTATGAGTGGGGGGGAGCAGGACTCACAGGCTTTCTCTATGAGTGGGGGGGAGCAGGACTCACAGGCTTTCTCTATGAGTGGGGGGAGCAGGACTCACAGGCTTTCTCTATGAGTGGGGGGAGCAGGACTCACAGGCTTTCTCTATGAGTGGGGGGGGGGAGCAGGACTCACAGGCTTTCTCTATGAGTGGGGGGGGGGAGCAGGACTCACAGGCTTTCTCTATGAGTGGGGGGGGGGAGCAG
Organism: Leptodactylus fuscus; assembly: GCF_031893055.1. Taxonomy (NCBI): domain Eukaryota; kingdom Metazoa; phylum Chordata; class Amphibia; order Anura; family Leptodactylidae; genus Leptodactylus; species Leptodactylus fuscus. Next base: position 18,265,465 of record NC_134265.1, read on the forward strand.
GACTCACAGGCTTTCTCTATGAGTGGGGGGAGCAGGACTCACAGGCTTTCTCTATGAGTGGGGGGAGCAGGACTCACAGGCTTTCTCTATGAGTGGGGGGGGGGAGCAGGACTCACAGGCTTTCTCTATGAGTGGGGGGGAGCAGGACTCACAGGCTTTCTCTATGAGTGGGGGGAGCAGGACTCACAGGCTTTCTCTATGAGTGGGGGGAGCAGGACTCACAGGCTTTCTCTATGAGTGGGGGGGGGAGCAGGACTCACAGGCTTTCTCTATGAGTGGGGGGGGGAGCAGGACTCACAGGCTTTCTCTATGAGTGGGGGGAGAAGGACTCACAGGCTTTCTCTATGAGTGGGGGGAGCAGGACTCACAGGCTTTCTCTATGAGTGGGGGAGCAGGACTCACAGGCTTTCTCTATGAGTGGGGGGGGAGCAGGACTCACAGGCTTTCTCTATGAGTGGGGGGGGAGCAGGACTCAAAGGCTTTCTCTATGAGTGGGGGGGGGGGAGCAGGACTCACAGGCTTTCTCTATGAGTGGGGGGAGCATTTTTCCATATATAATCTGCCTCCACAGACTCTAGCGACACCTACTGGTAGGGTGGCGGAATGGGACATAAGTCTCCGGAGCCCCCCTCCACACTCCAGTCTACATTAACCAGTTCATTACAAGCCTGTATACCCAATATACTGTATACTACATGTATAACTAAAGCCACCTTTCCATCCAGGCGAGTAGACCAGGTCTCCCTGACTAGTTACGCTCCTCGGGCGCCGGCCTATTACAGGTCTCTAGATAAAACCCTTGTAAAACCAGCCGGCAAACACTTGTGGCCGTGTACAATGAGCAGATTATAGCAGGACTCTCATCAATTACGGCTGATAACTGAGATGCTCGGCTGCCATGCAAACCAAACAAACACAGGGGCTCAGCGGAGCATGGCGGCAGGAAATGGAGACCTGAATGGCCATTGTTATAGGATCCCTAATTAGTGACCGTGCAGGTTCAGACAGCAAGTAACAGTTTAGTTACCTATTGTGGAGCGGGGTCTAATAGGCCTCTCCGTGACTATTAAGGATAATGTGGGATATACGATACTGGATTTCACAAAGTATCAATGTAGGCAGGCAGTCAATGGCATCATGGGAGACGCAGGCCTGGGTGATCAGAGAGTGCCCCCTGTAGGGTCAGCGCAGGTGCTGCACCCTCTACAGCAGCAGGAGACTTTGTATATCAGGTTTTAAGCAAGGCCCTCACTCCTATGGATTTATTACATTGTTTGTCTTTACATGACCCCTATGATGTGTAAAGTGCTATGGAATAGGTTGGCGCTATACAAATAGAATATATCACTGTAATAGGATAGATGCTGCAAAACTACAAATCCCAGCATGACTGCTGCAGGCACAGGTTGGAGATCTCTGACGCCAAGGTCTTAAAGGGCCTGGAGCAACATTACAGGCAGCTGCGGTGGATGTTTATAAAAGCCATACACCCCTACCCATTGTCCAGTTCCGGCCCCCTTTTCCCTCATATGTCGGGGTTCGACATGAGGCTCACGTGACCGGTTAGACCAATAAGTGGATGGTGGGGAGATATATGAATGAAGTCATCAGGCTCCTTACACCTGCTGCCATTGACGATCCCCTGACTATGTTCCTGACTTGGTACAAGCCCCTTCCTCCCTGCTGCCATTACAAACCCTTGACTGAGTTTCTGACTTTGCTCCATGCTCTTTGCACCCTGCTGCCATTGACGACCTCTGACTGTGTTCCTGACTTTGTTCCATGTTCCTTGCCTCCTGCTGCCATTGATGACCCATGCCTATGCACCTGACTTTGCTAAATGCTCCCTGCACCCTGCTGCCAGACAACCCTGACTATGTTCCTGACTTCACTTCACAGTCCTTGCACTCTGCTGCCATTGACAACCCTATGTTCCTGACTTTGCTCCACGCTCCTTGCACCCTGCAGCCATTGACACATTGACAACCCTGACGATGTTCCTGACTTCGCTCCACGCTCCTTGCACCCTGCAGCCATTGACAACCCTGACGATGTTCCTGACTTCACTGCATGCTCCTTGCTGCCATTGACAACTCTGACTATGTTCCTGACTTCACTTCAAAGTCCCTGCACTCTGCTGCCACTGACAACCCTGACTACATTCCTTAATTCGCTCCATGCTCCCATTGACAACCCTGACTATGTTCCTGACTTTGCTCTTCACTCCTTGCACCCTGCAGCCATTGACAACCCTGACGATGTTCCTGACTTCACTTCACAGTTCTTGCTCCCTGCTGCCATTGACAACTCCTGACTACATTCCTGACTTCGCTCCATGCTCCTTGCTGCCATTGACAACCCTGACTATGTTCCTGACTTCGCTCCATGCTGCCATTGACAATCCTATGTTCCTGACTTCACTTTACACTCCTTGCACCCTGCAGCCACTGACAACCTCTGACTACATTCCTGACGTCGCTCCTTGCTGTCATTGACAACCCTGACTATGTTCCTGACTTCGCTCCATGCTCCTTGCACCCTGCAGCCACTGACAACCCCTGACTACATTCCTGACTTCGCTCCATGCACCCTGCTACCATTGACAACCCTTGACTGCATTCCTGACTTTGCTCCTCACTCTTTGCACCCTGCAGCCATTGACAACCCTGACGATGTTCCTGACTTCGCTCCACGCTCCTTGCACCCTGCTGCCACTGACAATCCCTGGCTACGTTCCTGACTTTGCTTACAGCACACCTTCCCTCTACATTCCAGGACTCGATACCCCCAGGGTGAAGAATGGGGAGATTCCTTGAACCCCCGTCCACCATTCACCAAAGCAGTCAATTATTACCATGTAGGATGCAACCCAGCTTTTCTGAACGATCAGGTGGTAAGCTCCATGATCACAGGAGCAGGGGGTGCATCACTGCAGACTATACCGATTATTATCCAGGAGTCTGGAGAAGCCTATTGGTTATCACCCAGCTTTCTAAAGGACAAGAAACGCCATATTTTTTTCTTCCATATAATACGACGAGGGCGACAGATTACAGGGCGATCCAGGTGTAATGAGGTGTTGAATACCATATCAGGGTGTGAGCAGATGACTGCGTACGAGCGGATCTTATTCATGGCAGGGGGTATTATGCTACGGCCAGAAAACCAAGAGGATGTAAGGCGAGCTGCTGTGAATGTGATAGCCGCGATACCCAATTAGCAGATTGCATGTTTAGGCAGTAAGTAGCAGTTTACGTATCTTCTTTAATTTGCCTCTCGGTTACATGACTATTAGGACCGTGTTCACTCCATGTAATTGAAGATCGTAGACGAGACAAACAGCAAGAAGAGAATGGATGACTAGTAAATGACAAAGCGGAGAAACATTGTATTCCCCCCACCCCACCCCTCAGAGACGACTCATTAGCAAATACTACAACACATGGCAAATTCAGGATTAGAAATGGCGGCCATTTTGCCGTGGACCCTCATGATGTTTTTCTGTATTTTCAAGTATCCAAAGTTGCCAAGAACAGTCCCATGTGTTACATACATCGCACAGCCTGAAAACGTAGTCTCCTTCTCTGTTCATACATGCGTCGGAGTCAGGCGCGATGTGCAAGATCGTCCTTCCTCTTAAAGGGGTTGTGCAGGACTTTGAAAACATGGCTGCTTTCGCTTCATTTTAATGGGATGCAGCAGCGGCACGACGGCCATGTGACTAATGAATGAGAGGTCACTCCCTAAGAAGAAGAAAGCAGCCAAATTTTTGAAGTCCAGCACAACCCCTTTAAAGTAGTTTTTGAATACGGGCATCATATTCCCCCATCAAAATTTCTGTCCCCAGCTCCGAATGGAGCAGGGGGGTCCAGCATTGATGTGCCATTCAATTTATTGGTAGTGCCAAAGATAGCCAAGTGGGCTACTTTGGCTATCCTTGGTACTCCCATTGCAATGAATAGCGTGGCATTCAGTCAGAGCCCCAGGGATCTGCATGTTACCCCTGTCCACAGTATAGGGAATAGCTTTGAAGATCTCCTTAAAGGGATCCTATCATTAAAACTCCATTTTTTGTCCCTAACACGTAGGAATAGCCTTTAGAAAGGCTATTTGTCTCCTACCTTTAGATGTCTTCTCCGCGCCGCCGTTCGGTATAAATCCCAGTTTTCGTCGGTATGTGAGTTATCTCGCAGCACTGGGGGCGGTCCTCAGCGCTCAAACAGCACTAGTGGCGACCCCAGTACTGAGAGAAAAAGCTCCAGCCCCGCCTCCATCTTCTTGAGGAATGGCCTCTCTTTGCGTCTTCTTCCGGCGGTGACTTCAAACTTCTAGGCCTTGGGCAAAGCCGACTGCACATGCCCGCCGACCAGAAAAATGGCCGCTTACACTGTATTGTAAGCGGCCATTTTCTTGTGGCCAGCAGGCATGTGCAGTCGGCTGCCTGAGGCCTAGAAGTATGAAGCCACCGCCGGAAGAAGACGCGAATAGAGCCCGTTCCTGAAGATGGAGGCTGCGCTGGAGATTTCTCTCAAAGCATTGGGGACACCCCCAGTGCTGTTTGACCGCTGAGGACCGCCCCCAGTGCTGCGAGAGAACTCAATTGCATACTGACGAAAACTGGGATTTCTACGTAACGGCGGTGCGGAGAAGACATCTAAAGGTAGGAGACAAATAGCCTTTCTAAAGGCTATTCCTACGTGTTAACGACAAAAAAAATGTAATTTTAATGATAGGATCCCTTTAAGTATGGATTGGTCAACAGTAGAGATGAGCGAACACTGTTCGGATCAGCCGATCCGAACAGCACGCTCCCATAGAAATGAATGGAAGCACCTGTGACGCCGGCCGGCCGCCGGCAAAGTCAGCGTCACAGGTGCTTCCATTCATTTCTATGGGAGCGTGCTGTTCGGATCGGCTGATCCGAACAGTGTTTGCTCATCTCTAGTCAACAGTATCTGATCGGTGGAGGTTCTTGCCCCGATCAGCTGATCCGGCTGCCCCCTGGCACTGCCAGCTACTGCGATGGACAAGGCTGAAAACAATAAACACAGAGGTGCCGTACCCTGAATACTTGGATAGGAGCAGAGCCACTTCTGGTCCTGTCCAGTGCTGTCGCTTCTGTTGACTGGAAGCAGCCGATTAGCTGATCTGTATGGGGTCTCTGTAAGGGATCCCCACCAAGCGTTTACTAAAATACAAAAACCCCTAAAAACCCCCTTTAAGGTTACCTCCAGTGATACTGACTGCGGCTGGAGAGGCGTTATACTGTTGCCTCCATGGCTAAACTTGATGGTAGACGTCACAGCCATCACCCCCGGGGGGCAAATTTTAACAAAACATTTTTAAAGAAATTTTTGAACACATCCGTAACGTTCAGATAAAAGGTGGGGTAAAAATGTGGAGCGACACATGACGTGCCATAGCCGCCCAGCCACATGCCTGACCTGTCGGATGGAATGTCACGCCATGTTGACCTCCTACAATAGCAGACACTATAGGTGAGTCTGGGGTCTTTGTAGCTGGTGCTGGCCCCTTCCTCCAGGTAATTAGATCTCGCTCAGGCCTCTCACTATCACTAATGGAGCAGAGGATTCTTCCTTTTTATAGCTGGAGGTCAAACATCACATGAGTGGGTTAAAATACAAGAGATAATAAAGTCAATGACCCGAAAACAAAAGGAGGAGACCCCGGGCCTGGAGCCCTGACCATGTATAGGTGATAACCCATGCAGGATATTCCTGTGCACCCTGTTCTAGGATTATAGTCAGGTCATTTGGCCCGCTGCAATTTTGCAAAAATAATATGGAGCAAATAAGTAAATTGGATTGCAAAACTGTGGTAAAACATTGCAAAGTGTGGAATCGAAAATCACGTATGCCCCAGAAAACTTTAAAGAGACAGGCCCCCTCTCATGGCTAAAGCGGTTATAGGGTCTCTCTCTCTCTCTGGAGGACCAGTCCTGTCCAGCATTACATAGACAACACATTGACGTGTATGGACACTGTGTAATACTTCCTATCACCTGGGGTGGCGCTGCTGAAAACAACTCTACCAGAAGTGGAAGCATGGGAATGGGTGAACAGAGAAAGATGACCCTATATACAACGTACGCTCAGGCACTGAAGAGGCCGTAGCATTCACTTGACTGTTGTGGATCAGTGGAAGTCGCAGGTGTTGGACCCCCACGATCATACACTGACGGACAGGGTATATAGCCCAATGAAATGGGTATAACAAGACAGGCTGCCAATAACAAATACAACAGGGGTCCCAGGATATTGCTAAAATGAAGGAGCAGTCAGGGGCGCCCACTGCAGTAGCAGAAACAGCGCCATCAATTCTAGTGTGGTAATGCCTGGTAATGCAGTTATGATCTGCACAGTACTGCAGTGAAGGGGTTGCAGCCATTGTTCAGTGGGGGTCCCTGTTTGGTTTATAGAACAGGAACAACCCTATACACATCGGCCACCATGCCATCCCCCTACATTCCTCCATCTAGGTACATAGTCACACGTGCAGGAACCTGGCCATTATCCTATACAAGAAAACCATTATGGAGCCTTTGAAGCTTGAACCCTCCTGACAAGAGAGAAGAGGAACGTCGCCAGACGTCAAGTCACCTTAATGAAAGGGGTAAATGACTCGAGACGGACCAGAGTGAGCCGTGTCATGACCCCATGTAGGACACTATGGAGGATTCCTGACCCGTACACAGACCTGTCCTCCAGTGTGTCCGACCTGCACAATCCCAGTAATGAGCTGATGATCACCAGTGAGAAGACATTAGGGGAGACCTGGGGCGGAAAGGAGAACCTGCACCAAAATCCAACAGTAACAAAGTCAATGAGAAATTCTATTTTTCATGTACAGGACATAAAAAAAAAATTTCTGCACAGAAATTGACCTCTGGAGCTGACTTTACCCCCTTCCCGGCGCAGGCACTTTTTGATTTGCAAACCCCATAACTTTTGTTGTGATTTTCTGTGCAGTAAGCCGTATAGGAATGAATGTTTAAATTCAGAACAGGGTAGAATTGGAGAAAAACTGCGTTCGTGCGACTTTGACAGGTTTTGTTTCTACGGCGTTCGCTCTGCAGCTGAAATAACACGTCACCTGTATTCTATGAGTCGGTACGATTTTGGGGATACCAAATTTATAGGTTTTTTATGCTTTAATAGCTTAAAAGTCAAAACTTTGCAAAAGTTGAATTTTATATTTTCATGAAATTTTTTTTTTTTTTTATGTTTTACTTATTTTATTGGCGCTCCCCTCTACAGGACTTGAACCTGCAATTTTTTCATTGGGAAGAGTTTAAAGTCTGCAGTAGGTCACTAAAATCCACAAATACTAGTATGACAATCCACTTGAACATGAATGAAAATCTGCAACAAAATCTGTCATTTGCTGCAGATTTCTGCCTGTATACATTCAGATTTCGGGGTTTGTATGGTTCTGTACCGAACCCCTATGTGTTCCTCAGTACAGAGCTGTAGTGCATGGCGGTATCCCACAGGGCAGTCCCATCACCTGTCAGTGCTGCAGGTAATCCCTTCCCCTGCTACATCCACCTAACATATAGAAATCAGCAGCCGCTGAAGAGATTCATTGACCTACCCATCATTGGAGCACGTCAGAAACTCTTCCTTAATTTTCGGGTGCCAACATCCCCCGTTAAGCATGGCGGTGTGTCCCTGAAAGACAAAAAAAGTTTCTATGTTAAACATATCTTAAATAATAAGGACATCATGGCTGGTTATCAGGAGGACACTACATGTATGAGAAGATAACCCGACCACAATAAGGACATCATGGCTGGTTATCAGGAGGACACTACATGTATGAGAAGATAACCCGACCACAATAAGGACATCATGGCTGGTTATCAGGAGGACACTACATGTATGAGAAGATAACCTGACCACAATAAGGACATCATGGCTGGTTATCAGGAGGACACTACATGTATGAGAAGATAACCCGACCACAATAAGGACATCATGGCTGGTTATCAGGAGGACACTACATGTATGAGAAGATAACCCGGCCACAATAAGGACATCATGGCTGGTTATCAGGAGGACACTACATGTATGAGAAGATAACCCGACCACAATAAGGACATCATGGCTGCTTATCAGGAGGACACTACATGTATGAGAAGATAACCCGACCACAATAAGGACATCATGGCTGGGTTTCTGACCAGAGAAAGTTCCGGCATTCCTTCTCCTATCCATTGACTACTGATAAGAACCACTAAGATGGTTGGAGGAAATCTATAAAACTTTATTTATTTGGCAGGAATGTTCCACTTGTAACGCTCTACATATTTATATAAGGTTATATTCATTGGAAAACCCATTAAATTGAGACTTGTGGAGAGGTTTGCACTGTCCGTCGGGGGCCGCATTCCTCCTCGCACCCCTATCTATGATCTATCACGGACTCTGGCAGTCTTCCCTTTCCTTACTTACTCTTTCCATTCTTACCCGTGCGCTCTCTCTTTTCCCGCTAGGATTCGCTCTCGGCTGCTGCAGACAAAACAATCCTAATTTTTTTCCATTGGCCTCAAAATACTTCAACTTGTCCTAACACTAAGAAAACTTCCTCTTCTTGCTAACCCAACCGCGGCCGTGACGGAGTCTCATGTTCACCCTCGGACTGGGATCCAGGTAGCTCTCAGCACGCCCTCAGTAGACGGGTGCCTCTCTCATCACAATGGCTGCTCTACGCAGCCCATTAGAGTCCATGGACATCACTTATCTGCCTATACACAGAAGGGAGAAGCCATACAGGACACAGAGGCATCAGCTCACCCTGGCATGCTGGGGGTTGTAGTACTGAAAGAATAATAAAGCCACAGATTGGGGACTACTGCAGAAGCCTCCGTAAGATGTAGACCCAAAGAGATATTATTATGTTATACTGTAAGGGCCTCTTCTCTCTCCAGCCTGTCGGGGGTACCAAAGACCCTAAAGATCGTAAAGTGGTGGCATATCCTAAAGAAATAGGTCCTCACCTTATAAGACAGGAATATTCCTTTAAAAAAATCAGCTTATGTGCTACCAGAAGCCACCACTGGGGGGAGCACAAGAGCTAACTGTATACAGATTATAATAAAGTCTGATGTGAGATCCTGAGCTCCCCCTAGTGGTATACAAATACATATTGCCCTGATACACCCAGATCGTTCACATTAAAGGAAATGTTGTGCGTCTGCTTAAGGCACTCTGTGCCGCAGAAACCTGGTGGCTACCATTATAATCAATGGGGTCTGCCAGTGTTCATGCTTACCTGCTAAAACATGGTGCGGCTATCTGTCATTCGGGTCCGCTCAAAGATGTGATCGTAGGCTTAAAGGGAATTTCTACTATTGGGATATTATCCTTAGAGAGCTGTAGACAGATGGATACAGAATTGCTCACGTACCTTGGTGTTGGCCATATCCACAATGTACTGGTCGCCCTTCACACACTCCATTACAGGAAAGCCATCTCTGTCCAGCACTTTGGCCTGGGAGTTCCCGGCCACAACCAGGATGACATCTCCGGTGATGCTGTACTGAAGAGACTTTATCTGATGACTGTGGGAGGAACAAAACCAAAATTATTAACCTATTTCCCTGATATGGACCGGGGTTTTCAAAAAGATCGGACATGACCAGAACATACGCAGAGGAGAGGTGGCGCCATAGTAAACATCAGAGTGGGATCCCGTTCTGATATTAGTTAACACTATAACATTGTATGTCCACCCCACGACATAGTGCTTGGTTGTTCTCACTACCTTGAAAAGAGGGGGGAGGTTCCTGCTGCAGCCAGTTGTCTTACAGATAAAGGTCAGTGAGGAGGAAGAGGGGACATGGCTCAGCCACCTTCTGATATTAGTGAACGCTACTGTTCACGATAGGTCAAGCAACTTGGTGCTTGTTAGTCATCCCCTCTCAGTTCTCACCACCATAAGGGGGGAGGTTCCTGCTGCAGCCAGTTGTCTTACAGACAGAAAAACAGTGAATAAGAGGGGACATGGCTGAGCCATCTTCTGATATTAGTGAACGCTACTATAAATCTGTTCACACTAGGTCCAGCGTACTTAGTGCTTTTTAGTCTTCCCCTCTCAGTTCTCACCACCATAAGATGGGGGAGGCTCCTGCTGGAGCCAGTCGTCTTACAGACAAAGATCAGTGAGGAGGATATGGCTGAGCCACGTTTGGATATTCGTTAATACTACCACACCATCTAGTCAACCTAGGTCAAGTGGACTTGGAGTTTGTTTATATACACCATTTCTGATAAGTTCTCGACACCCATTTAATAAGAGGGGGGGAGGCTCCTGCTGCAGCCAGTTGTCTTACAAAGATCAGCGAGGAGGATATGGCAGAGCCACGTTTGGATATTACGCCATCTAGTCAACCTAGGTCAAGCGGACTCGTAGTTTGTTTATATACACCATCTCTGATAAGTTCTCACCACCCATTTAATAAGAGGGGGGAGGCTCCTGCTGCAGTCAGTTATCTTACACCCAGACACAGGAAGTGAGAAGGACATGGCTGATCCCCTGGGACACAGAGCAGATTACTTTGTATATTGTATATTTCACAGTTTTAAACTGTAATATGATACACTATAGGACTTTTTGCCTTTCAGTAGCCCGGGAAAGCTTCATGGCTGTCCCTATGGTAGGAATAATCCCAGTCACAAAGATGGGGGATGTTCAAAAATGATAAACAAATCTCACGACCAATAACAACCAACTGGTCTGGCGGGGGACGGCTTTTTGCATGAGCTCTAAGGCCAGGGCAGAGGGCCAATGACTTGCCCTGTATTAGGGCAATGTTAGTATTTTACAATTAAACAAGCGCTGCGTCTTGTGAGGTGCCATTGGTCGCGGGATGGTATGCGATACGTTCACAGGAGTTAAGCAAACAAAATGTTCCTGAAAACGAATTCTTCAAATAGCATGGCAGCTTCCCCGGCTCATATATTCCCGTAAGTGAGGATGCTGGCAGGGCGGTGCGCTGATACAACGGGCGCACGCTGCTTTATCACGGGCTGTGTTGATGTTTTTCTATCTGGGCTCAGCGTGCTGGGACAAGTACGGTCATACAAATCTCCCCAATCCTTCACACTCCTCAGTGCAGCTCCATGTCCATTAATGTCCTGCCAGACGAAGACTTGGGCTCCCAAAACTTGTACTTACAATCCGTTATGCAATAGTCCTTAGATAGAGCACAAGGCTCCTTGTGTAGATTAACCCCTTCAGAACCGCTCACTGCAATACCTACATAGGTGAAGAGTCTTGTGCAGCCCTCGCACACAGTTCTGTATATTTAAAGGATTTGTCCACTTTCGTAATAAATTGGTTACGTTTTTTCCAGTGCACTAATAGTTAAAAAATGAAGCAAGTTTGCAAATCGTCTTTATTAGATATTTCCTATTGTTTTGTTCCTAAGTTTGTATTGCAGAGCTACAAGCCTCCATGGTAACAGACTACAATCCACCTCTATGTAGTCTGAGCCGTCAGTCATATGTCCTTCTATATACACACACCGGCCACTTTATTAGGTACACCATGCTAGTAACGGGTTGGACCCCCTTTTGCCTTCAGAACTGCCTCAATTCTTCGTGGCATAGATTCAACAAGGTGCTGGAAGCATTCCTCAGAGATTTTGGTCCATATTGACATGATGGCATCACACAGTTGCCGCAGATTTGTCAGCTGCACATCCATGATGCGAATCTCCCGTTCCACCACATCCCAAAGATGCTCCTCTATTGGATTGAGATCTGGTGACTGTGGAGGCCATTGGAGTACAGTGAACTCATTGTCATGTTCAAGAAACCAGTCTGAGATGATTCCAGCTTTATGACATGGCATTGCATTATCCTGCTGAAAGTAGCCATCAGATGTTGGGTACATTGTGGTCATAAAGGGATGGACATGGTCAGCAACAATACTCAGGTAGGCTTTGGCGTTGCAACGATGCTCAATTGGTACCAATGGGCCCAAAGAGTGCCAAGAAAATATTCCCCACACCATGACACCACCACCACCAGCCTGAACCGTTGATACAAGGCAGGATGGATCCATGCTTTCATGTTGTTGACCCCAAATTCTGACCCTACCATCCGAATGTCGCAGCAGAAATCGAGACTCATCAGACCAGGCAACGTTTTTCCAATCTTCAATTGTCCAATTTCGATGAGCTTGTGCAAATTGTAGCCTCAGTTTCCTGTTCTTAGCTGAAAGGAGTGGCACCCGGTGTGGTCTTCTGCTGCTGTAGCCCATCTGTAGCCTCAAAGTTGGACGTACTGTGCGGCGTTCAGAGATGCTCTTCTGGCTACCTTGGTTGTAACGGGTGGCTATTTGAGTCACTGTTGCCTTTCTATCAGCTCGAACCAGTCTGGCCATTCTCCTCTGACCTCTGGCATCAACAACGCATTTCCGCCCACAGAACTGCCGCTCACTGGATGTTTTTTCTTTTTCGGACCATTCTCTGTAAACCCTAGAGATGGTTGTTCGTGAAAATCCCAGTAGATCAGCAGTTTCTGAAATACTCAGACCAGCCCTTCTGGCACCAACAACCATGCCACGTTCAAAGGCACTCAAATCACCTTTCTTCCCCATACTGATGCTCGGTTTGAACTGCAGGAGATTGTCTTGACCATGTCTACATGCCTAAATGCACTGAGTTGCCGCCATGTGATTGGCTGATTAGAAATTAAGTGTTAACGAGCAGTTGGACAGGTGTACCTAATAAAGTGGCTGGTGAGTGTATGTCGGGCTATACTCAAGGACCTGAGATGACGTCATCCTAGGTCTCTGAGCCGTTCCTCGATTGGCTGGCCCTGCTGTGTTGGCGGAGCTAACAGCCACACTGCGAACCGAAGACAATGGCGTCTCGCGCGCGCTAGGCCGAGGAGCGCACATGCCGGCTTAGCTAACGGGCGTGCGACCACACGTTCGGGAGAGGACCGCACGTGCCGGTTTAGGTTACAGCCGCTTGCAAACACATGTTCGGGAGTGCATTGCACATGCTGGCTTAGTTTACAGCCACACCAACACACGGTCGGGAGAGGCTTAGGTTGCGGGTGCGCGAGCAGTGTATCGCCTTGACCGCTTTGGCGAGTACAGTGGGGCCGGGTGCAGTTCAACCTGTGAAGTTGAACCCACGGGGGCAGTTGTCGCACGCCGCGAGGGACGGCGGCTGTCATGGGCGCGAGGGAAGGGGCGTTTGCGTAAGTGGCGCGGCGGATCATAACCAACAGAAATTTGCTACAGTGCCTACAAGTAGTATTCAACCCCCTGCAGATTTAGCAGGTTTACACATTCGTAATTAACTTGGCATTGTGACATTTGAACTGAAGATCAGCCTGGAAGTGTGAAATGCACTGCAGCAAAAAAGAATGTTATTTCTTTGTTTAATTTTTTTTTAAATTGTGAAAAGTTTATTCAGAGGGTCATTTATTATTCAACCCCTCAAACCACCAGAATTCTGTTTGGTTCCCCTAAAGTATTAAGAAGTAGTTCAGGCACAAAGAACAATGAGCTTCACATGTTTGGATTAATTATCTCTTTTTCCAGCCTTTTCTGACTATTTAAGACCCTCCCCAAACTTGTGAACAGCACTCATACATGGTCAACATGGGAAAGACAAAGGAGCATTCCAAGGCCATCAGAGACAAGATCGTGGAGGGTCACAAGGCTGGCAAGGGGTACAAAACCCTTTCCAAGGAGTTGGACCTACCTGTCTCCACTGTTGGGAGCATCATCCGGAAGTGGAAGGCTTATGGAACTACTGTTAGCCTTCCACGGCCTGGACAGCCTTTGAAAGTTTCCTCCCGTGCCAAGGCCAGGCTTGCCCGAAGAGTCAAGGCTAACCCAAGGACAACAAGGAAGGAGCTCCAGGAAGATCTCATGGCAGTGGGGACATTGGTTTCAGTCAATACCATAAGTAACGTACTCCACCGCAATGGTCTCCGTTCCAGACAAGCCCGTAAGGTACCTTTACTTTCAAAGCGTCATGTCAAGGCTCGTCTACAATTTGCTCATGATCACTTGGAGGACTCTGAGACAGACTGGTTCAAGGTTCTCTGGTCTGATGAGACCAAGATCGAGATCTTTGGTGCCAACCACACACGTGACGTTTGGAGACTGGATGGCACTGCATACGACCCCAAGAATACCATCCCTACAGTCAAGCATGGTGGTGGCAGCATCATGCTGTGGGGCTGCTTCTCAGCCAAGGGGCCTGGCCATCTGATCCGCATCCATGGGAAGATGGATAGCACGGCCTACCTGGAGATTTTGGCCAAGAACCTCCGCTCCTCCATCAAGGATCTTAAGATGGGTCGTCATTTCATCTTCCAACAAGACAACGACCCAAAGCACACAGCCAAGAAAACCAAGGCCTGGTTCAAGAGGGAAAAAATCAAGGTGTTGCAGTGGCCTAGTCAGTCTCCTGACCTTAACCCAATTGAAAACTTGTGGAAGGAGCTCAAGATTAAAGTCCACATGAGACACCCAAAGAACCTAGATAACTTGGAGAAGATCTACATGGGCCAAGATAACTCCAGAGACCTGTGCCGGCCTGATCAGGTCTTATAAAAGACGATTATTAGCTGTAATTGCAAACAAGGGTTATTCCACAAAATATTAAACCTAGGGGTTGAATAATAATTGACCCACACTTTTATGTTTAAAATTTATTAAAATTTAACTGAGCAACATAACTTTTTGGTTTGTAAAATTTATGCATCTGTTAATAAATCCTGCTCTTGTTTGAAGTTTGAAGGCTCTAACTTATTTGCATCTTATCAAACCTGCTAAATCGGCAGGGGGTTGAATACTACTTGTAGGCACTGTACATAGAGGCGACTCAGCGCCACACCCAACCCGCAGACGAAGTCGTAGGCACACGCTAGTTGTTAATACTTGGAAGAAGTGTCATCTCCTTCTGCTCGAAGGGCCTTGAGTACCATTTTGTGCACCTTCCATTGAAGATCTACAAGTCTCCAAGGTAACAGACTACAAAGAAACCCTTTGTAGTCTGATCGTCCAGGCATACTCCCTTCTCGTCGACTTAGGGTTGTTGTTATTATTGGGTGCTCTTAGTATATATTTCTTGTAATTATGTGCATCCCCTTTAAGCCCTGATTTTCCAACTAACCTGCCGAAACATGGACAAATCCAACACGTGAGACCTCTGCTTGCAGTCTCTCATATATCTTTACATTCTGTAGGGCTGAATTTAGGAATTTGACATGAAGGGGGTTATTATTAATTTTGCAATACAAGCCGGGAGGTCCGTAATTCATAACAGGTTAACATCACTAAACTTTATACGTAGCGGTTTCCTTACGTTGTCACTCACAAGACTCAAAGTCTTTCGATAAATCCTCCTCCTGTCACAGATGGTTAGAAGTGTGGTAGTATTAACCAGCACCAGAAGACAGGCCTTCACAACTACACATATGACCCCAATCTAACCTAGGCCCTCCTAACTTATCTGGAGCTCCCCTTAAAGATTCCCATGCCAGTGTAAGTCTGATCCACCTAGTCATAAAAATTGCGTCCCCATTATTCTTTTTCCGGTCCCCAGTCAACCTCCATGTTTCCTAGTTGATGCTAGAAAATACTCTACACGTCACATATTATAAACCCCTTTAAAGAGAACCTTTAACCACCCCCACCAACTCTAACTCTTTGCATCCTTTAATAGGAGGCATTCCACAGATTCCGGCGCAGTTGTAATTTTTTCTCTAGCCCCCACCGTTCCTGAGAAATTGGTCCTGTTAGTTTCTGCACAGACTATGTGCTCTCATGCCAGGTGGGCGGATCCCAGACTATCTGCTCCAGCTCAGGACCGCCCACCAGACAATAGAGAGCCCAATTTTCATACCGGGTGCTGAAAATAACAAATGATTGCTCAGGAATGGTGAGGGCTAGAGAAAAAATTCCAACTGCGCCAGAATCATTGGAGCAATGTCTATTAAAGTACACAAGGATTTGGAGTTTATGGAGGTGGTGAAAGATCCCCTTTAAGATAAAGGGAGACAACTGCCGAGAAACCATTTTAGCTAACAACGTCTTACCATTCACATGGCTGATGAGATCTGAACGCCTGGAGAGAAGCATCCATTCCGGCAAAATCCCAAAACTTGACGTCATAATCATAGCCGCCAGTGACGAGACGGGCACCAGAAGGGTCCAACCCCAGAGCAGAGACCTAGACGAGACAAGTGACAACATTACAAATAGTATAAACTACATACTAATAGATACACACAGTGGATAGGGCATGACTTGCTGAGATGGGAATGCCCCTTTAAGGGTTTTGGGGAAACTGTAACGGACAGCACAGTCTCTCCCGCGTGACCGCAAGTGACTTGTAATACTATAGCAGTGGTGAAGACGTAAATCAGATACATACAGCCCCAATCTGCCTGTACAGCAGATAACACAGTGATCTACAGATAGGAAACCTTCTGCATAATGTCACAAAGGTCCCAAAGAATAAAGAAGGCTCATGGGGTCGCCCTCAGGGTCACACTTAGTAAATCAATTACTAATTTCCCCTTTAAACCCAAATCCAAATCTTCAACTCAACTTCAGATACCAGCTGAGGAAGAGGTGACACCCTTGGTGGTACACAGGGGAACATGGAGCGTCTCTGCCCCCCACCCCATGAAAGGAGCCTTGTGTGCCCCCCTTTATCTGTCCCCACATTAATCACCGGGCTTTGTTCTTTGACTTTATGGTGCCCGACACTTTAAAAAGTCTCCTATAAGAGGTCAAAGATTTCAGGGAGAAGATTTAGGAGCTGGTTTGGAGACTCTCAGATTGAGCCAGAAGAACTTTCTTGACCTCCGTTTTGCTTCAATGACTCTCTAAGTAGAAGGATCCAAGGACAATTGAAATCCCAAATGGGAGTCTTTTGTGCTCCTGGTGAAGGGCAATTTAACAGGGATAATACAGTGTCAGGCACAGATCATCATAGTAAGTAAAGCCTGACATGAGAGCGAACGGGATACATGATGTGGTACGTCCTATACATCGTCCAGGACTGACCACAGAGGTCCCCTCAGAGCTGACAATCTAATCTAAAGAATAAGGCACAAGTTAAGGATTGAAAAAGAACAAATTAACCGAAAAGGAGGGAAGGTAGAGGGGGAAGAGGATGGGGGGGAGGGGGTAGAGGATGGGGGGGTAGAGGAGGAGGAGGACAGGGAAGGTAGAGGGGGAGGAGGACAGGGAAGGTAGAGGGGGAGGAGGACAGGGAAGGTAGAGGGGGAAGAAGACAGGGAAGGTAGAGGGGGAAGAGGACGGGGGGGGGGTAGAGGGGGAAGAGGACGGGGGGGGGTAGAGGGGGAAGAGGACAGGGAAGATAGAGGGGGAAGAGGACAGGGAAGGTAGAGGGGGAAGAAGACAGGGAAGGTAGAGGGGGAAGAAGACAGGGAAGGTAGAGGGGGAAGAGGATGGGGGGGGTAGAGGGGGAAGAGGACAGGGAAGATAGAGGGGGAAGAGGACAGGGAAGGTAGAGGGGGAAGAAGACAGGGAAGGTAGAGGGGGAAGAGGACAGAGGAGTAGAGGACAGAGGGAAGTAGAGGACAGAGGCGGGTAGAGGACAGAGGGAGGGTAGAGGACAGAGGGAGGGTAGAGGACAGAGGGAGGGTAGAGGACAGAGGGAGGGTAGAGGACAGAAGGGGGGTAGAGGACAGAAGGGGGGTAGAGGACAGAAGGGGGTAGAGGACAGAAGGGGGTAGAGGACAGAAGGGGGTAGAGGACAGAAGGGGGGGTAGAGGACAGAGGGGGGGGTAGAGGACAGAGGGGGGGGTAGAGGACAGAGGGGGGGGTAGAGGACAGAGGGGGGGGGTAGAGGACAGAGGGGGGGGGGTAGAGGACAGAGGGGGGGGTAGAGGACAGAGGGGGGGGTAGAGGACAGAGGGGGGGGGGTAGAGGGGAAGCCCATCTAGGGAGAGAAGTTGCCCTAAATAACTTTATTAGGTTGGGATTGCCAAGGGAAAGATTACTAGGTACTGAGGCGGAGACCGAATACAGGACCTCGGGTCGACTGTGAGGGAGAACAATGCAATGAACAAAGATAGAGGCAGGGATGGGTGACTGGAGATGCCGGGACCTGCCAATAACCTTCAGTCTGCGATGGATTGCTGGATGCTGTTAGTGGTGCAGTCGGGAGGAGAGAGGATGGCAGGGAGCGGAGCTCTGCTTATGCCATTGTTTTCTCGCTCCTAGTCATGTGATCGCTGTACTGTTACGAGCCGTGCACCTGCGTGTCCATCACACGACTTGAGTTGTGAAATTCTGTATTAACACAATTCCTTGAAAGGACCGAACTGATGAGGCGGTCAGACACAGAGGTGCGGCGCTTCGTGGAAGAATGAAAAGTTTATATGTAAAAATATCCCAAAATGTTTAGGCTACCAGTCTCCGGGGAGATCAGGCTGAGATATAAGCATCAGCAGAGGGGCGGAGGCTCCGCTCTGCACGCCCACACCAGGACACTGTAGCAAATGGACCAGTCATGACACCAATCTGCTGGATGGATATAGCATTCCGGTCACATGTCATATGGGTGGGACCAGGACTGCACAGAGCAAGGGTGTGGCTTATGTAGCTCTAAACGGGAGTGTGGCTTATGTAGCACTAAGCAGGGGTGTGGCTTATGTAGCACTAAGCAGGGGTGTGGCTTAATCTGCACTCACAGACATCTTGAGACGCTTCCTTCATTAGAATCATGATAATACATAAAATGCTTGTGAATAAAAGGTAAGTAAATACATAATAGAGGATCACTTACTGTCTTTGTGCCGTGCTGAAGGGTGATCTCATGTGAGTCCGGGATCCTTTTAATGGGGTTCTGGAACAGAAAACATGGATGTAAGATGAGAGTATATACTATTCCTGTATCCTGTGCGAAGCTCTAGTGAGCTCCTCCTAGTGATGGCTGTATAATCCATATGTAGTGAGCTCCCCTAGTGGTGGCTGTATAATCCATATGGAGTAAGCTCCCCCTAGTGGTGGCTGTATAATCTGTATGTAGTGAGCTCCCCCTAGTGGTGACTGTATAATCTGTATGTAGTGACCTCCCCCTAGTGGTGACTGTATAATCTGTATGTAGTGACCTCCCCCTAGTGGTGACTGTATAATCTGTATGTAGTGACCTCCCCCTAGTGGTGACTGTATAATCTGTATGTAGTGAGCTCCTATTAGTGGTGACTGTATAATCTGTATGTAGTGAGCTCCCCTAATGGTGGATGTATAATCTGTATGTAGTGAGCTCCCCTAATGGTGGATGTATAATCTGTATGTAGTGAGCTCCCCCAAATGGTGGCTGTATAACCCATATGTAGTGAGCTCCCCTAGTGGTGACTGTATAATCTGTATGTAGTGACCTCCCCCTAGTGGTGACTGTGTAATCTGTATGTAGTGAGCTCCCTCTAGTGGTGGCTGTATAATCTGTATGTAGTGAGTTCCTACTAGTGGTGACTGTATAATCTGTATGTAGTGAACGCCCCCTAGTGGTGGCTGTATAATCTATATACAGTGAGCTCCCCTAGTGGTAGCTGCAGGAAGATTGCATTATACTTTTCAAGCTGTGTGTAATAAAGTGAGGATTGGGCCCATGTTGAGCCTTACTATGGGGTACTACGATTTCTGTGTACATTCCTGCACTTTATCATAGAGCCACCCCCCTTAGAATTGGTTTATAACTTGGAAGAAACGGTTACCACTAATATAATTGGTGTGGGGGCAAAATGGAGGCCGGGGTTATTTCTAGCTTCTATGACAGGGGCCGGCGCTCACTACTGAAATGAATGAGCTATGGAAGACGCCATGACAGGTCATAAAGCACTGGGAACCCCCATAGAATAGACAGTGCAGCAGTGTGACCGCTCGCTGACATTACAAACAGCGCCATGTTTGCTCTGCTGATTACGATGGATACGATGACATCCCGCTGAATATCGCGCTCACATTCCTGCCCGCGGCCATGAGATTCAGAGACGCAGTTCAGACAAATCCATCACAACACCAACCATTCCAGCCCGGCCGCTCATTCCTCTGGGGTAACGTCTTACAAGACGCACAAGTCACCAGAGGGACGGAAAAGGGTTTCTTAAAGGGAACTCGCCCTACAAGTTTGTAGAGTGGCCTGCTTCATGGAGAGGCAGTGACATGTGAAAGACGCTCTCATATATGGTGCAGATCTCAGGGCCACCGGTGGCAGAAAGGACTTGCAAGGGTAAGTGCACATGAAGCTTCCTCAATAAAAAACCTCCCAACTCTCCCATTCATTTCAATTGGGACTCAGACGGGTTTATTATCAGGTAGAAGGAACAAAAGGCGTCTTCATCAGGCAGATTCTGTCTCGCAAAGCCCATTGAAATGAATGGGTGATAGGAAAAAAAAACACTGCAAAAATGCTAGCTGTATACCCGCCTCTCATTCATATCAATGGGTGAACATAGGCTAATAGTCAACTGCTGGAAAACAAGGCTTGCCCTGATAAGTAGTGGCCAAGTCAGTGATGGGGGAACCAATGAGCCAGGCACTGACGGGGAAGGGTCCACAGACGCAGGTACTGCAACAAGGATGGGTCCAGAGAGGCAGGCACTGCGATGGGGAGGGATACAGAGAAGCAGGCAGGTACTGCGACATGGAAGGGCCCAGAGAAACAGGCACTATAACAGGGAAGGGTCCACAGATGCAGGCACTACGACGGGGAAGGGTCCACAGACACAGGCACTACGACGGGGAAGGGTCCACAGATGCAGGCACTGCAACAAGGATGGGTCCAGAGAGGCAGGCACTGCAATGGGCAGGCGTACAGAGAAGCAGGCAGGTACTACGACATGGAAGGGCCCAGAGAGACAGGCACTATAATGGGGAAGGGTCCACAGACACAGGCACTACAACGGAGAAGGGTCCACAGACACAGGCACTACGACAGAGAAGGGTCCACAAACACAGGCACTACAACGGAGAAGGGTCCACATACGCAGGCACTACAACGGAGAAGGGTCCACATACGCAGGCACTACAACGGAGAAGGGTCCACATACGCAGGCACTACAACGGAGAAGGGTCCACATACGCAGGCACTATGACAGAGAAGGGTCCACAAACACAGGCACTACAACGGAGAAGGGTCCACATACGCAGGCACTACAACGGAGAAGGGTCCACATACGCAGGCACTACAACGGAGAAGGGTCCACATACGCAGGCACTACAACGGAGAAGGGTCCACATACGCAGGCACTACAACGGAGAAGGGTCCACATACGCAGGCACTACAACGGAGAAGGGTCCACATACGCAGGCACTACAACGGAGAAGGGTCCACATACGCAGGCACTATGACAGAGAAGGGTCCACAAACACAGGCACTACAACGGAGAAGGGTCCACATACGCAGGCACTACAACGGAGAAGGGTCCACATACGCAGGCACTACAACGGAGAAGGGTCCACATACGCAGGCACTACAACGGAGAAGGGTCCACATACGCAGGCACTACGACAGAGAAGGGTCCACAAACACAGGCACTACAACGGAGAAGGGTCCACATACGCAGGCACTACAACGGAGAAGGGTCCACATACGCAGGCACTACAACGGAGAAGGGTCCACATACACAGGCACTACAACGGAGAAGGGTCCACATACGCAGGCACTATAACGGAGAAGGGTCCACAGACGCAGGCACTACGATGGGGAAAGGTCCACAGACGCAGGCACTACAACGGAGAAGGGTCCACAGACACAGGCACTATGACGGGGAAGGGTCCACAGATGCAGGAACTACAACTGGGAAGGGTCCATAGACACAGTGACAAGGATGGGTCCATAGTGGCAGGTACTGTGAGAGGGAAGAGCCCAGAGCGGCAGGCACTACGACAGGGAAGGGCCCATAGACACAGGCACTATGATGGGGAAGGGCCCACAGATACACCTACTGCGACAAGGAGGGGTCCAGAGACGCAGGCACTGCGACAAGAGAGGTCCAAAGGTGCTGGCAAATGGGAAGTGTCCATAGAGGCTGCCACTGTGAGGAGGGGACCACTGAGCTTAGCACTTTCATGGTATGGGGGTGCAGTGTAGCTGGCACTGTTATGGGGGTTACTCAAACCCTGCTCTCATACCAGTCCCTAGACGTTGCCCCCTGGATATCACAGTCACTGGGCCCAGCCATGCCAGCTCCACCCCCTTGTACACAAGGTCCTCGCAAACACAGAAAACAAGAATAAATTCAGGCATGTGGTGTCCATGACCTGGCAGGAAATGACTAAGAACCGCACCGAACATTCACCAAAGGATTATCTATCATGGAAACAAGAGTGTACCCGCACACAATTGGGAAGCAGAGTCATCCAGTGTAGACGTGCCCTCACAGTGCCATGGGTTATAGAAGACTAGAACAAAGGGTCTGCATTTTTTCCACCAAAAATAGCGCCATTCTTGTGCATTGGTTGTGTCTGGTATTGCATTTCGGACCTATATGGGCAAAGGATAATACCAGGCACAACCTAAGCGTGGCGCACTTTCTAATCTCATGCAAAACCCTACCAGGAATCTGAATCACAACCCTATAAAACCAGAGATATTTATGGTCACCTAGCTTTCATGTTGCAGCTCCTGTGAGTGCGCCCCATTAGGGTACATGGATGCCATGGTCGGGGGCCTCCGCTCACTGACACTTGTCTGGCGGACCAAGGGGTCTATGTAATTCATGGGCTGCCAATAGTCTGCACAGCCGCTACTACATTGATGTGCATGTGCACAGTGACACCTACTGGTCAGTGTCCTATACAACACTTTCTACTCTCCTCAACACAGGGACTCACAATCCCAAAAAAGGGGCTCAGTCAGGTTCTGTGAATTGAAGAAGTTGGTGTCACCAAGATCTGCAAAAGATGAAATTGTCAAGTGCTTAGCTCCAATCTGTGTCAACTGGGAGGGGCACAAATGGCAGATTAAAGCAAAGTTTTTTTAACCACATAAAACCTCAAAGTCGTATCCAGTGTTGTGTAAGGTCTCCTGTTCACCTACATGCCAGATATCGCCACTAGGGTGTCTAGGCGCTGGTCAGTGTTATGTGTCCTGGTGGTCAGGAGAACGATGAACTGAAGTCACAGCAAGAGATGTGCGGAGGCGACGGCGGCATAGGCGGATAGTACGACTGGAGGAAATGGGGGGTAGTGATCTCAAGTCTAGGGTGGCAAACATTGTGGACAAGAAGCAACAGAAGGGGTTAACACCTCATTGGACTGGAATGGACGCCTATCCTCTTCAGTAATGGACGTGTGGACGCCTGTGCTCTTCAGTAATGAAGGCCTATCCTCCTCAGTAATGGACGCCTATCCTCCTCAGTAAGGGACGCCTATCCTCCTCAGTAAGGGACGCCTATCCTCCTCAGTAAGGGACGCCTATCCTCCTCAGTAATGGACGCCTATCCTCCTCAGTAAGGGACGCCTATCCTCCTCAGTAATGGACGCCTATCCTCCTCAGTAATGGAGGTCTATCCTCCTCAGTAATGGACGCCTATCCTCCTCAGTAATGGACGCCTATCCTCCTCAGTAATGGAGGTCTATCCTCCTCAGTAAGGGACGCCTATCCTCCTCAGTAAGGGACGCCTATCCTCCTCAGTAATGGACGCCTATCCTCCTCAGTAATGGACGCCTATCCTCCTCAGTAATGGACGCCTATCCTCCTCAGTAATGGACGCCTATCCTCCTCAGTAATGGAGGTCTATCCTCCTCAGTAATGGACGCCTATCCTCCTCAGTAATGGACGCCTATCCTCCTCAGTAATGGACGCCTATCCTCCTCAGTAATGGAGGTCTATCCTCTTCAGTAATGGAGGTCTATCCTCTTCAGTAATGGAGGTCTATCCTCTTCAGTAATGGACGCCTATCCTCTTCAGTAATGGAGGTCTATCCTCTTCAGTAATGGAGGTCTATCCTCTTCAGTAATGGACGCCTATCCTCTTCAGTAATGGAGGTCTATCCTCTTCAGTCATGGAGGTCTATCCTCTTCAGTCATGGACGCCTATCCTCCTCAGTAATGGACGCCTATCCTCTTCAGTAATGGAGGTCTATCCTCTTCAGTAATGGACGCCTATCCTCCTCAGTAATGGATGCCTATCCTCTTCAGTAATGGAGGTCTATCCTCTTCAGTCATGGAGGTCTATCCTCTTCAGTCATGGAGGTCTATCCTCTTCAGTCATGGAGGTCTATCCTCTTCAGTAATGGACGCTTATCCTCTTCAGTCATGGAGGTCTATCCTCTTCAGTCATGGAGGTCTATCCTCTTCAGTCATGGAGGTCTATCCTCTTCAGTCATGGACGCCTATCCTCTTCAGTAATGGACGCCTATCCTCTTCAGTAATGGAGGTCTATCCTCTTCAGTAATGGAGGTCTATCCTCTTCAGTAATGGACGCCTATCCTCTTCAGTAATGGACGCCTATCCTCTTCAGTAATGGACGCCTATCCTCTTCAGTAATGGAGGTCTATCCTCTTCAGTAATGGAGGTCTATCCTCTTCAGTAATGGAGGTCTATCCTCTTCAGTAATGGAGGCCTATCCTCTTCAGTAATGGAGGTCTATCCTCTTCAGTAATGGAGGCCTATCCTCTTCAGTAATGGACGCCTATCCTCTTCAGTAATGGAGGCCTATCCTCTTCAGTAATGGAGGTCTATCCTCTTCAGTAATGGAGGCCTATCCTCTTCAGTAATGGAGGTCTATCCTCTTCAGTAATGGAGGCCTATCCTCTTCAGTAATGGAGGTCTATCCTCTTCAGTAATGGAGGCCTATCCTCTTCAGTAATGGAGGTCTATCCTCTTCAGTAATGGAGGCCTATCCTCTTCAGTAATGGACGCCTATCCTCTTCAGTAATGGAGGCCTATCCTCTTCAATAATGGAGGTCTATCCTCTTCAGTAATGGACGCCTATCCTCTTCAATAATGGAGGTCTATCCTCTTCAGTAATGGACGCCTATCCTCTTCAGTAATGGAGGTCTATCCTCTTCAGTAATGGACGCCTATCCTCTTCAGTAATGGACGCCTATCCTCTTCAGTAATGGAGGTCCTGGACGCCGCTGGTTATTTGTTTCACCGTTGCATCAGCTTCATAGTTTTGATGCCTTCAGTGTGAATCTACAATTATCATAGTCATGAAAATACAGAAAACTCTTTGAATGAGAAGGTGCGTCCAAACATTTGGCCTGTACTGTATATATTGAGGAGCGCAGTCAGTAGATCTTCTCAGACTTTCCCACATGAGTGACCGAGGTCACAGCAGGGCAGACCTAGACCAACCACTTCACTTCTCAGTCCTCTGACTCCAGCTTATTCCTCCCCATGGCAGGAACAATACAGCAGGCAGCGGTGTCCTCTAAACACAAGAGGCGGCCGGGTGTAAACACTGACGAGACGTTACAATGCACGGACCGCTCATCACTAAGGAAGCTGGTCTGGTCACAATATACCTGCCTGGTGGATACAAGACCTCGGAGAGCAATTATTAAGAAGAAAGTCCGCTGACCTATCCAAAAGATCAATATCGGATCAGTGGGGGCCCCGAGACCTGGAATGCCACAGATCAGCAACTTCTGCTTCACTGGCCAGGGAGGTCACGTTCATTGGTCATATGGCCAGCTGCAATACCAAGCAGAGCCACTATACAATGTGTGGCGCTGTCCTCGCCTTCAGAGAAGAGATCGCCGTGCTCACCCAAGCAATGCAGTCTCTTCAACTAGCTACTCTATGGGGGTCCTGTCTGTCGGACCCCCACCAATCTGATATTGCTCTATCCTAAAGATATCAATAATCCCTTTAAAGGGGGTGTACAGTCAATATAAATACAGTGTGTTCAGGGTCCTAAGCTTTTTACAAAGAGCGTCTCTCTCTGGAGGACCTGACCTGTCCTGCATTACAAATGGACACTGTGTAATACTTCATATCCCCTGTGGTGGCGCTGCAGGGAAATTTAACACTTATTGCCAGGTTTCCCCACTAGCTGGAGATGCCATCACAGGGGACACTGAGCAGCTTAAAGTCACAACGTAGGGTGTGGAGCGCCCCTTTAAGGCCACTAGGCAGTAGAGGACACCATCGCTCTCTCTTTTCCTTTCGCTCGCACCCTCTTCTAAATAAAACGTAAACGAATGAGACTTGAAGAACTTCCTGCCGGTGACCTGACGTGAGGATTACTCCATCGCTTCCCTCCTCTGTCCGCTCCACAATAGAATCTAAACAAAAGGCCATTTGTCAGAGTGATAGGATCGCGCACAAGACGCCGGCCATATTTAGAGCCGAGGATGGGAGAAGCCTGGAGACACCCCGGGGTCACTTCCTGCGGACGGCCACTTCTACAGCCTCAAGTGGGGAGTCTCCCATCATTCTTATACCATGCGAGGATTACAGTTGGACGTCACCCAGCTTTCCCAGACTTGTAAACGGCCTGGCTAGGAGAGGATGTACCCCGTCTTCTAATTATGGTAGCCAAAAGCTCAGTCCCGGTCATCACGGACCCATAATATCGGATAGCACACGGACACTGTGGCCCCATATGCACGACCGTGGGTGTCACAAGGATTTTACTGAAAATTTGCAGTGGATTTTACCGGTTACATCGAAGGGTCAACACCCAGGACCCTCACAGATCAGCTGGTCACTTAATACCACTTAATACAAAGCACAGCACCATACAACGTATAGTGGCTGCTCTTGGTATTGCAGCCTAGCTCCATTCACTTGAATGGGGCTAAGCTGCCGATGTACCATGTGACTACTAAAAGTGATGTCATCGACACAAATAAGAGACTGTAGCACTCCGGAGCACGCTGCAGCCTCTTTAACAGTGTGACTGGCGCGGGTTCCAAGGGGTCAAGGCCCGTTCTTGCACCATAAGCCCCAAGGTGTCATGGCTTCTGGTGTGATTTCCAATGGAAATCTATCGCCTGTCCCGACCTGACGCAGGACTGTCCGAACGTTTTATGAAAAGTCTGCAGCCTCTTCGTAAGTCTCCCTTTTCCTGAGCCAGTTGGGTCGTTTATCGAGACCGGTCTTAATAAATTTAACCCATTGATGTCCTAAGGAGAAGTCATCAATAGGTAAATCTTGGACAACGTCTTTAAGGGACAATGGCCACTCAACTTTCCTAGAAACAGATATCGCAATCCGATAGCTGAGACGTCTTCCATTCACTGAGGTTTGTGCGAATTCAGGAAAAAAAAAAAAAGGATCCTATAAACAGCAATGGAGATCCCTGTGATATAAACGAATGGCTTTACTGCCCCCTACTGGCACCAAATTCACAAGTTTTGCACGGACATACAGAAACTCTTCATTGGAGATCCCTCCTACCCTGTGCCCATGAGCGTGATGGATCCGGCCTAGCACCCCCCTACCCTGTAGAGCGCCCCTCGGCACATGACATAGATAAAGGATGGAGTCACCACAAGTGTCAGGATGGCTCCGCGCCATGTGACGGCAGGAACGAAAAATCTGTGCATCGTTTACAGAGTAATCTGTGCTTTCGTTTACGGAAACCGCCGCTGCACTATCGCCGGTAGAGGCGTTCAGCATGACGATTATATCATACGATTCTAACATTAGTCACCGCCAGGAGAGACGATCCCAAATAGGGGGATTTCTAAAACCTGGAGGGTCCACGCTGATCAAGGGCGCAGCTCCAAGTGTGGATTATCTGGCAGACATAACAATCTGCTGCGTGGCGGTCTACCCTGCCGACGCTGCGAGAGGGGGCCCGAAATGATAGACGAGGGGTCTTCCAGCCTGGACATACATTAAAGCCCACATATTTGGCACGCTGAGCATGCCACCCACCTGGACTATACATCACCGCCTCCTATACGCTATGTTATGACTTACACAACGCTGGCGGAGGACTGCGACTAAATTTATAGATGTGGGACAGCGGCATTCCACAAAACCTCTTGAATTTCCAGGAATTTTGGGAAAGCTTGGAATCACAGAGCGTCATCAGAACACTGAGGTGACTCCTGAGCGAAGGATATAGCTATAATATGCAGTATATACACGGGACAGACCAAATGTTTGGACACATCTTCTCATTCAAAGAGTTTTCTGTATTTTCATGACTGTGACAATTGTAGATTCACACTGAAGGCATCAAAACTATGAAGTAACACGTGGAATTATATACTGAACAAAAAAGTGTGACAACTGAAAATCTGTCTTATATTCTCGGTTCTTCACAGTAGCCACCTTTTGCTTTGATTCCTGTTTTGCACACTCTTGACATTCTCTTGATGAGCTTCATGAGGTAGTCACCGGTAATGGTTCTCACTTCACAGGTGTGCCCTGTCAGGTTTAATAAGTGGGATTTCTTGCCTTATAAATGGGGTTGGGACCATCCGTTGTGTTGTGCAGAAGTCAGGTGGATACACAGCGAATAGTCCTACTGAATAGACTGTTAGAAATTGTATTATGGCAAGAAAAAAGCAGCTAAGTAAAGAAAAACAAGTGGCCATCATTACTTTAAGAAATGAAGGTCAGTCAGTCCGAAAAATTGGGAAAACTTTGAAAGTGTCCTCAAGTGCAGTTGCAAAAACCATCAAGTGCTACAAAGAAACTGGTTCACATGAGGAGCGCCCCAGGAAAGGAAGACCAAGAGTCACCTCTGCTGCAGAGGATAAGGACCGCCCCAGGAAAGGAAGACCAAGAGTCACCTCTGCTGCGGAGGATAAATTCATCCGAGTCACCAGCCTCAGAAATCGCAGGTTACCAGCAGCTCAGATTAGAGAGCAGGTCAATGCCACACAGAGGTCTAGCAGCAGACACATCTCTACAACAACTGGTAAGAGGAGACTTTGTGCAGCCGCCGGCCTTCATGGTAAAATAGCTGCTAGAAAACCACTGCTAAGGACAGGCAACAACAGAAGAGAACACAAGGAATGGACATTAGACCAGGGGAAATCTGTGCTTTGGTCTGATGAGTCCAAATTTGAGATCTTTGGTTCCAACCACCGTGTCTTTGTGCGACGCAGAAAAGGAGAACGACTGGACTCTACATGCCTGGTTCCCACCGTGAAGAATGGAGGGGGAGGTGTGATGGTGTGTGTGTGTGTGTGGGGGGGGGGGGGGGCAAGCTGGGGACACTGTTGGGGATTTATACTGAACCAGCATGGCTACCACAGCATCTTGCAGCGGCATGCTATTCCATCCGGTTTGCGTTTAGTTGGACCATCATTTATTTTTCAACAGGACAATAGCCTCACATACGAGCCTTAGCACTATACAGATGTATGGGTCAGTGTGCTAGTGATGATAAACATAGCTAGAATACTGACAAAGCGCATGGTCATGTGCAAGGAGCTTAAGGGTTCAGGGTGCCTGCATGCAGGTCATCAGTATGTGATCTGTAAGGGTCTGACACCCAGCCCCTGCACAGATCAGCTGTTCTGGCAGCTGCTATTATACGGCTGGTATATGATATGTAGCACATATAGATCACTGGGACTGCTGCAATGCATTGGACGGTGCTGCTCCTATTACTACCCATCTGATAGTAGCTTCCAGGACCCACAGGCTGCTAGAACAGATGATCTGTGCGGGATTTGGGTGTCAGATCCTGCAGATCACTCACTGAGGGGGTCCGACCTCCTCACCACAGTCATAGTTTGGTCATTTTGGAAGGAGTCGGCATCATCTGCTTAAACTTACATCATCATCTCCGTCATCTTCGTCATCATCATCCTCATCACTGTCTCTGTAGCCTGGTGGCAGTGGGGGGCCGATCATTTCATCATCCTGAGAACTGCTGCCGGGTGCTGGGGGGCCAATCAACTCATCCTCAGAGCTATCATCGGAGTCACTGCCGCAAAACAGACAAGGGAGGGCACAATAAAGGGAATGTCTGGAGATTATTCAATTTTATCAGCTGCTTTTACATTTGTTTCTCTGTTTTATAGTATGTGTGACTGCACCTGACCCTATAGGATAAGTGTCTGTGTATAGTATGTGTGACTGCACCTGACCCTATAGGATAAGTGTCTGTGCATAGTATGTGTGACTGCACCTGACCCTATAGGATAAGTATCTGAGCATAGTATGTGTGACTGCACCTGACCCTATAGGATAAGTGTCTGGGCATAGTATGTGTGACTGCACCTGACCCTATAGGATAGATGATAAGTGGCTGTGCATAGTATGTGTGACTGCTCCTGACCCTATAGGATAAGTGTCTGTGTATAGTATGTGTGACTGCACCTGACCCTATAGGATAAGTGTCCGGGCATAGTATGTGTGACTGCACCTGACCCTATAGTATAAGTATCTGAGCATAGTATGTGTGACTGCACCTGACCCTATAGGATAAGTGTCTGTGTATAGTATGTGTGACTGCACCTGACCCTATAGGATAAGTGTCCGGGCATAGTATGTGTGACTGCACCTGACCCTATAGTATAAGTATCTGAGCATAGTATGTGTGACTGCACCTGACCCTATAGGATAAGTGTCTGTGTATAGTATGTGTAACTGCACCTGACCCTATAGGATAAGTGTCTGTGTATAGTATGTGTGACTGCACCTGACCCTATAGGATAAGTGTCTGTGCATAGTATGTGTGACTGCATCTGACCCTATAGGATAAGTGTCTGGGCATAGTATGTGTGACTGCACCTGACCCTATAGGATAAGTGTCTGTGCATAGTAAGTGTGACTGCTCCTGACCCTATAGGATAAGTGTCTGGGCATAGTATGTGTGACGGTACCTGACCCTATAGGATAAGTGTCTGTGCATAGTATGTGTGACTGCACCTGACCCTATAGGATAAGTGTCTGTGCATAGTATGTGTGACTGCACCTGACCCTATAGTATAAGTATCTGAGCATAGTATGTGTGACTGCACCTGACCCTATAGGATAAGTGTCTGGGCATAGTATGTGTGACGGTACCTGACCCTATAGGATAGACGATAAGTGTCTGTGTATAGTATGTGTGACTGCACCTGACCCTATAGGATAAGTGTCTGTGCATAGTATGTGTGACTGCACCTGACCCTATAGGATAAGTGTCTGGGCATAGTATGTGTGACTGCACCTGACCCTATAGGATAAGTGTCTGTGTATAGTATGTGTGACTGCACCTGACCCTATAGGATAAGTGTCTGTGTATAGTATGTGTGACTGCACCTGACCCTATAGGATAAGTGTCTGGGCATAGTATGTGTGACTGCACCTGACCCTATAGGATAAGTGTCTGTGCATAGTATGTGTGACTGCACCTGACCCTATAGGATAAGTGTCTGTGTATAGTATGTGTGACTGCACCTGACCCTATAGGATAAGTGTCTGTGCATAGTAAGTGTGACTGCTCCTGACCCTATAGGATAAGTGTCTGTGTATAGTATGTGTAACTGCACCTGACCCTATAGGATAAGTGTCTGTGCATAGTAAGTGTGACTGCTCCTGACCCTATAGGATAAGTGTCTGTGCATAGTAAGTGTGACTGCACCTGACCCTATAGGATAAGTGTCTGTGTATAGTATGTGTGACTGCACCTGACCCTATAGGATAAGTGTCCGGGCATAGTATGTGTGACTGCACCTGACCCTATAGTATAAGTATCTGAGCATAGTATGTGTGACTGCACCTGACCCTATAGGATAAGTGTCTGGGCATAGTATGTGTGACGGTACCTGACCCTATAGGATAAGTGTCTGTGGATAGTATGTGTGACTGCACCTGACCCTATAGGATAAGTGTCTGTGCATAGTAAGTGTGACTGCTCCTGACCCTATAGGATAAGTGTCTGGGCATAGTATGTGTGACGGTACCTGACCCTATAGGATAAGTGTCTGTGCATAGTATGTGTGACTGCACCTGACCCTATAGGATAAGTGTCTGGGCATAGTATGTGTGACTGCACCTGACCCTATAGGATAAGTGTCTGTGCATAGTAAGTGTGACTGCTCCTGACCCTATAGGATAAGTGTCTGGGCATAGTATGTGTGACGGTACCTGACCCTATAGGATAAGTGTCTGTGCATAGTAAGTGTGACTGCTCCTGACCCTATAGGATAAGTGTCTGGGCATAGTATGTGTGACTGCACCTGACCCTATAGGATAAGTGTCTGTGCATAGTATGTGTGACTGCACCTGACCCTATAGGA
Source organism: Leptodactylus fuscus (assembly GCF_031893055.1). Taxonomy (NCBI): domain Eukaryota; kingdom Metazoa; phylum Chordata; class Amphibia; order Anura; family Leptodactylidae; genus Leptodactylus; species Leptodactylus fuscus. The sequence goes on from NC_134265.1 coordinate 18,297,651, forward strand.
TAAGTGTCTGTGTATAGTATGTGTGACTGCACCTGACCCTATAGGATAAGTGTCTGGGCATAGTATGTGTGACTGCTCCTGACCCTATAGGATAAGTGTCTGTGGATAGTATGTGTGACTGCACCTGACCCTATAGTATAAGTATCTGAGCATAGTATGTGTGACTGCACCTGACCCTATAGGATAAGTGTCTGGGCATAGTATGTGTGACGGTACCTGACCCTATAGGATAGACGATAAGTGTCTGTGCATAGTATGTGTAACTGCACCTGACCCTATAGGATAAGTGTCTGTGCATAGTATGTGTGACTGCACCTGACCCTATAGGATAAGTGTCTGTGTATAGTATGTGTGACTGCACCTGACCCTATAGGATAAGTGTCTGTGTATAGTATGTGTGACTGCACCTGACCCTATAGGATAAGTGTCTGTGCATAGTAAGTGTGACTGCTCCTGACCCTATAGGATAAGTGTCTGTGTATAGTATGTGTGACTGCACCTGACCCTATAGTATAAGTATCTGAGCATAGTATGTGTGACTGCACCTGACCCTATAGGATAAGTGTCTGTGTATAGTATGTGTGACTGCACCTGACCCTATAGGATAAGTGTCTGTGCATAGTATGTGTGACTGCACCTGACCCTATAGGATAAGTGTCTGTGTATAGTATGTGTGACTGCACCTGACCCTATAGGATAAGTGTCTGTGCATAGTAAGTGTGACTGCTCCTGACCCTATAGGATAAGTGTCTTTGTATAGTATGTGTAACTGCACCTGACCCTATAGGATAAGTGTCTGTGCATAGTAAGTGTGACTGCTCCTGACCCTATAGGATAAGTGTCTGTGCATAGTATGTGTGACTGCACCTGACCCTATAGGATAAGTGTCTGTGCATAGTATGTGTGACTGCACCTGACCCTATAGGATAAGTGTCTGTGTATAGTATGTGTGACTGCACCTGACCCTATAGGATAAGTGTCTGTGCATAGTAAGTGTGACTGCTCCTGACCCTATAGGATAAGTGTCTGTGCATAGTATGTGTGACTGCACCTGACCCTATAGGATAAGTGTCTGTGTATAGTATGTGTGACTGCACCTGACCCTATAGGATAAGTGTCTGTGCATAGTATGTGTGACTGCACCTGACCCTATAGGATAAGTGTCTGTGCATAGTATGTGTGACGGTACCTGACCCTATAGGATAAGTGTCTGTGTATAGTATGTGTGACTGCACCTGACCCTATAGGATAAGTGTCTGTGCATAGTATGTGTGACTGCACCTGACCCTATAGGATAAGTGTCTGTGTATAGTATGTGTGACTGCACCTGACCCTATAGGATAAGTGTCTGTGCATAGTATGTGTGACTGCACCTGACCCTATAGGATAAGTGTCTGTGTATAGTATGTGTGACTGCACCTGACCCTATAGGATAATGCATCTAAACATAATGTGTGCCATAAATGACAGCCATCTAAAGGAGCCCTGAAAGGGGTTGTGCACTACAAGGTCCCCCTGTCTCCTCCTTGTGCATGGAGCTACATATCACTGACTGCAGTCCCGGCAGCCATATTGAAGTGCCGGTGACACAAGTGAACTAGAGCTCTATGCACATGGAGGAGACATCTGGAACTTTCAGTCCTCAATCCTCCTGATCACTGGGGGGGGGGGGCCCACAATCTGACACGTTATCCCCTATCCACAGGATAAATATCCTTAATGGAACAACCCCTTTAAGGTTCTATCCAGGACTTTAAGACCCTCTTCTATGTCTGACATTGCACCTCAGCCATCAAATTGCAGCAGCTGAAGTGCAGCCCATGGCCAGATGTGGCGCTGTTTCTGCTCCTAGATATCCTATTACAAGAAAACCTCAGCTTTTCCAGATTCTGTTTCTTTTGTAAAGTAGAATCACCAAACAAGCCTATAGTGATATTATGGAAGATGGGGGTGATGGTGCCGGACAGGAGTAGTACCTGGCGCTGGACTCTCTTTTCTGGCTCTGCTTCCTCAGCCCAGACCCAGACGCCACGGACAGCGGACTTGGTTTTACTTTATTTTCTTCCTCTTCTTTCTCTCGTGCTTCTATATGGGTGAAAAAAAAATGTATAAAGGAGTGAAAGCAGGGGAACATAGGAATTGTAAGCCCCACTTCCCACCCACTTTGGCCCCGTCCATTTCCAGTGATTCCCCTTTGTGCCCCCACACAGTACAGTGTCCCTTTAGCGGCTCTGACACGGTATCATGCCCCCTTGTGGTCACACACATAAGGCCTCATGTGCCAAGGGTACAGTCCGTGTGCTTGCCATGTTTTTCACAGCTAGCACACTGACCCATTCGTTTATATGGCCCTATACACATGACCATACACATCCGGTGTATGGAGTAGTGAGCAGAACCCAGGACAGGTCCTATTTCTGTTTTGCGAACCGTGCTCACTGGTCGACCAAACAGTCTTTTGCTAGCCACCTAGTCCCCCATAGTATAAGGTCTCCATTAATTCATCCCCACTTCTAATGCCCCTACAGTATAAATGTCCCCTCCAGATAGATTCATGTTTCCCAATAGGCCCATTGTATAATGTCTCTGTTAAGAAGACCCCACAGTATAATGCCCCCCTTAATATAGACCCCACTGTATATTGTGCCCCCCCAATAGACCCACACAGTATAAGGTGCCCCCACTATACTATACAATGCATCAAACAATAAAGTAAATAAATAAAATTCATACTCCTTTCCCCATTTCCACTCCGGTCTCTGTTGCCAGAATCTCGGGAACAGCAAGTGTGGTGTACTGACATTACTAGGAGCGGAGACAGGGGCTGAATCATGCTGCAGAGAAGAAATGGGTCCTACCAGGGTAGCGGCTACCACAGGGCCCGGGACATTAGGGGCCTGGCGACAGCTACCGCTGCGGTTTTTTTTCTTAATAGGCCATTACAGGCCCTATTTACTTACCAATCCTGGCAGTGGCCGGGATCAGTGATGCCACGAGCCCCACAAACACTATTGTTATACACGGGAGGTCTTTTCAGACCCCTGAGTATAATGATCGGAGGATCAGGGGAGGTAAGGGAACATAAAAACCAGTGTTACCTCTCCAGGCAGGCTACAGGCCTACTTGTGTGACGTCCCTGCGTCCCGGGTCATGTGACGTCCCAGACGTCATTGAAGATGGCCGACACCACCAAGGACTGCAGCGGAGCAGGGGATAGGTAGGTACCAGTGGTTTTTATGTTGGTATCTCCTCCTGAGTCTCCGATTATTATAATCTAGAGTCTGAAAAGACCCCCAGAGTATAATAATTGTTCATGGGTGTCCACAGTGGGGCATAATACTGTGTGCAGGGGCCACTATGGGGTATAATACTATGTGCAGGGGCCACAATACTGTGTGCAGGGGCCACTATGGGGGATAATACTGTGTGCAGGGGCCACTATGGGGGATAATACTGTGTGCAGGGGCCACTAATGGACATAATACTGTGTGCAGGGGCCACTATGGGGCATAATACTGTGTGCAGGGGCCACTATGGGGCATAATACTGTGTGTAGGGGCCACTATGGGGGATAATACTGTGTGCAGGGGCCACTAATGGACATAATACTGTGTGCAGGGGCCACTATGGGGCATAATACTGTGTGCAGGGGCCACTATGGGGGATAATACTGTGTGCAGGGGCCACTATTGGGCATAATACTGTGTGCAGGGGCCACTATTGGGCATAATACTGTGTGCAGGGGCCACTATGGGACATAATACTGTGTGCAGGGGCCACTATGGGGGATAATACTGTGTGCAGGGGCCACTATGGGACATAATACTGTGTGCAGGGGCCACTATGGGGGATAATACTGTGTGCAGGGGCCACTATGGGGCATAATACTGTGTGTAGGGGCCACTATGGGGGATAATACTGTGTGCAGGGGCCATTATGGGGATAATACTGTGTGCAGGGGCCACTATGGGGCATAATACTGTGTGCAGGGGTCACTATGGGACATAATACTGTGTGCAGGGGCCACTATGGGACATAATACTGTGTGCAGGGGCCACTATGGGGTATAATACTGTGTGCAGGGGCCACTATGGGGTATAATACTGTGTGCAGGGGCCACTATGGGGCATAATACTGTGTGCAGGGGCCACTATGGGGGATAATACTGTGTGCAGGGGCCACTATGGGGCATAATACTGTGTGCAGGGGCCACTATGGGGCATAATACTGTGTGCAGGGGCCACTATGGGACATAATACTGTGTGCAGGGGCCACTATGGGGCATAATACTGTGTGCAGGGGCCACTATGGGACATAATACTGTGTGCAGGGGCCACTATGGGACATAATACTGTGTGCAGGGGCCACTATGGGGCATAATACTGTGTGCAGGGGCCACTATGGGACATAATACTGTGTGCAGGGGCCACTATGGGACATAATACTGTGTGCAGGGGCCACTATGGGACATAATACTGTGTGCAGGGGCCATTATGGGGATAATACTGTGTGCAGGGGCCACTATGGGACATAATACTGTGTGCAGGGGCCACTATGGGGGATAATACTGTGTGCAGGGGCCATTATGGGGATAATACTGTGTGCAGGGGCCACTATGGGACATAATACTGTGTGCAGGGGCCACTATGGGGGATAATACTATGTGCAGGGGCCACAATACTGTGTGCAGGGGCCACTATGGGGGATAATACTGTGTGCAGGGGCCACTATGGGGGATAATACTGTGTGCAGGGGCCACTAATGGACATAATACTGTGTGCAGGGGCCACTATGGGGCATAATACTGTGTGCAGGGGCCACTATGGGGCATAATACTGTGTGTAGGGGCCACTATGGGGGATAATACTGTGTGCAGGGGCCACTAATGGACATAATACTGTGTGCAGGGGCCACTATGGGGCATAATACTGTGTGCAGGGGCCACTATGGGGGATAATACTGTGTGCAGGGGCCACTATTGGGCATAATACTGTGTGCAGGGGCCACTATGGGACATAATACTGTGTGCAGGGGCCACTATGGGGGATAATACTGTGTGCAGGGGCCACTATGGGACATAATACTGTGTGCAGGGGCCACTATGGGGGATAATACTGTGTGCAGGGGCCACTATGGGGCATAATACTGTGTGTAGGGGCCACTATGGGGGATAATACTGTGTGCAGGGGCCATTATGGGGATAATACTGTGTGCAGGGGCCACTATGGGGCATAATACTGTGTGCAGGGGTCACTATGGGACATAATACTGTGTGCAGGGGCCACTATGGGACATAATACTGTGTGCAGGGGCCACTATGGGGTATAATACTGTGTGCAGGGGCCACTATGGGGCATAATACTGTGTGCAGGGGCCACTATGGGGGATAATACTGTGTGCAGGGGCCACTATGGGGCATAATACTGTGTGCAGGGGCCACTATGGGGCATAATACTGTGTGCAGGGGCCACTATGGGACATAATACTGTGTGCAGGGGCCACTATGGGGCATAATACTGTGTGCAGGGGCCACTATGGGACATAATACTGTGTGCAGGGGCCACTATGGGACATAATACTGTGTGCAGGGGCCACTATGGGGCATAATACTGTGTGCAGGGGCCACTATGGGACATAATACTGTGTGCAGGGGCCACTATGGGACATAATACTGTGTGCAGGGGCCATTATGGGGATAATACTGTGTGCAGGGGCCACTATGGGACATAATACTGTGTGCAGGGGCCACTATGGGGGATAATACTGTGTGCAGGGGCCATTATGGGGATAATACTGTGTGCAGGGGCCACTATGGGACATAATACTGTGTGCAGGGGCCACTATGGGGGATAATACTGTGTGCAGGGGCCACTATGGGGGATAATACTGTGTGCAGGGGCCACTATGGGGGATAATACTGTGTGCAGGGGCCACTATGGGACATAATACTGTGTGCAGGGGCCACTATGGGGCATAATACTGTGTGCAGGGGCCACTATGGGACATAATACTGTGTGCAGGGGCCACTATGGGACATAATACTGTGTGCAGGGGCCACTATGGGGCATAATACTGTGTGCAGGGGCCACTATGGGGGATAATACTGTGTGCAGGGGCCACTATGGGGCATAATACTGTGTGCAGGGGCCACTATGGGACATAATACTGTGTGCAGGGGCCACTATGGGGGATAATACTGTGTGCAGGGGCCACTATGGGGTATAATACTGTGTGCAGGGGCCACTATGGGGCATAATACTGTGTGCAGGGGCCACTATGGGGTATAATACTGTGTGCAGGGGCCACTATGGAGCATATTAGAGTATACAGGAATGAGGGGGGGGGGGGGGCGGTTAGGGTCTTCGGCGTCGGTTATGGGGGGGGGGGGGGGGGGGTCATGTCAAAAGTTCATTCCTAGTTATGCCACTGCTTACTACCCTACCTTCTCTAGCCCTCCAGCAGCACACTTACATCTCTCCATGCCCTGTAATGATAATGAGATGACTCTGCACATCTGTCCTAGTCTAAACAGCAAAGCTGACAAGTGAGGTGCAGAAAACAGGAGGTGTCCAGTTACTGCGACAACCCTTGTGGCCAGTGTGAGAACTGCAATATTTGAAGAATCAACTTACCAAATGTCTTTTTGCTTCTCTCTACGGCTGTTCTACGAGTTTGCTCAAACATGGCTTCCAGGTCAAAGGTTCGCGCTTTCTTGCCTGTTTTAAGGTAAGTAAAAGGTTAGATGAAAGGAAAATAATAGGGTTGCACCGCCCGGGACACCCTGAACCCCACAGATCAGCTGGTTAAAGTGGCCGAACACTCATGACCATCATGACCTCTACAATGACATCATCTGCAGGTATATGGCCAAATATTCACACACGGTAACTCACCGAATCCGGAGAATCCCATTGTTGCGGCCACGTTGGAGTCGTCAGAATTGTCCATTTTGAAACTGGGATAAAAGAACAAGAAAAAAAAAACATGAAAAACAGGGAACATAAATAAATAATCCTGATCAGTCAGCCATACACCTGTGAGCGGACAGCACTCCCCACCGATATTCCACCATATACCCCCATATACATGCATGCTCGGCCACACATTCCTGCTCCTTCAGTTTGTCTGCATTGGGTCGAATGAAATCCAGTAAGTCCACAGAGCCATGAGTGAGAGCAGACTGACCACATACGCCAATCCAAACTATTACCCCCTGACTCCGCAATCTGGACAAAAAAAAAGTGGTCAACCTGGGAGCGAGGCTTATGGATCGCTGTAGAACTGGTAGGCTCGGTGTGTCATGGTGGACAAGGGTGTAGTAAACTGATGGGATGTGGCAAGAGGAGTGCGGCAGAGTACAAAACTGCAAAAATACCATCATACAGGACTAGAACAATACAATACTGCCGCGCAGGACTAAGGACACACAGTACTATAATAGTACCACCACGCAGGCCTAGAATACCGCCATACATTACTATAATAGTACCAATACACAGTCCTAGAACAATACCGCCATACATTACTATAATAGTACCACCACGCAGGCCTAGAATACCGCCATACGTTACTATAATAGTACCACCATACAGTGCTAGAATACAGCCACACATTACTATAATAGTACCACCACGCAGTCCTAGAATACTGCCATACATTACTATAATAGTACCACCACACAGTCCTAGAATACTGCCATACATTACTATAATAGTACCACCATACAGTCCTAGAATACCGCTATACGTTACTATAATAGTACCACCATACAGTCCTAGAATACCGCTATACGTTACTATAATAGTACCACCATACAGTCCTAGAATACCGCTATACGTTACTATAATAGTACCACCATACAGTCCTAGAATACCGCTATACGTTACTATAATAGTACCACCATACAGTCCTAGAATACCGCTATACGTTACTATAATAGTACCACCATACAGTCCTAGAATACTGCCATACATTACAATAATAGTACCACTACACAGTCCTAGAACAATACCGCCACACATTACTATAATAGTACCACCATACAGTCCTAGAATACTGCCATACGTTACTATAATAGTACCACCATACAGTGCTAGAATACCGCTATACGTTACTATAATAGTACCACCACGCAGTCCTAGAATACCGCCATACATTACTATAATAGTACCACTACACAGTCCTAGAACAATACCGCCATACATTACTATAATAGTACCACCATACAGTGCTAGAATACTGCCATACATTACTATAATAGTACCACCACGCAGTCCTAGAATACCGCCATACATTACTATAATAGTACCACTACACAGTCCTAGAACAATACCGCCATACATTACTATAATAGTACCACCACACAGTCCTAGAATACTGCCATACATTACTATAATAGTACCACCATACAGTCCTAGAATACCGCCATACGTTACTATAATAGTACCACCACGCAGTCCTAGAATACTGCCATACATTACTATAATAGTACCACCATACAGTCCTAGAATACCGCTATACGTTACTATAATAGTACCACCACACAGTCCTAGAATACTGCCATACGTTACTATAATAGTACCACCATACAGTCCTAGAATACCGCCATACGTTACTATAATAGTACCACCATACAGTGCTAGAATACCGCCATACGTTACTATAATAGTACCACCATACAGTGCTAGAATACCGCCACACATTACTATAATAGTACCACCACACAGTCGTAGAATACTGCCATACATTACTATAATAGTACCACCATACAGTCCTAGAATACCGCTATATGTTACTATAATAGTACCACTACGCAGTCCTAGAATACCGCTATACGTTACTATAATAGTACCACTACGCAGTCCTAGAATACCGCCACACATTACTATAATAGTACCACCACACAGTCGTAGAATACTGCCATACGTTACTATAATAGTACCACCATACAGTCCTAGAATACCGCTATACGTTACTATAATAGTACCACCACACAGTCCTAGAATACTGCCATACGTTACTATAATAGTACCACCACACAGTCCTAGAATACTGCCATACATTACTATAATAGTACCACCATACAGTCCTAGAATACTGCCATACATTACTATAATAGTACCACCATACAGTCCTAGAATACTGCCATACATTACTATAATAGTACCACCATACAGTCCTAGAATACTGCCATACGTTACTATAATAGTACCACCATACAGTCCTAGAATACTGCCATACATTACTATAATAGTACCACCATACAGTCCTAGAATACTGCCATACGTTACTATAATAGTACCACCACGCAGTCCTAGAATAATACCGCCAAACAGTGAGAACAAACTCTATGCCCACTACAGCGAGCACTCCCACGACCCCTCCATCTACCACCGGACTCTCAGACATGACGGACAGACACAAAGAAAGTGCTGACAACTTATACAGACCCGTCACAAGCAGTGACAACCACAAGACAAAGCCCCGCCCCCAGCGAATGAAAACTCCTGAGGCATGATGGGAGAGAAATTTACCCTAAAATACAAAGTGTTTATTAACCCCTAACGTGATAACATCTTCACCAACACAATGACAAAGGCTCCCTGTGCCAACCATGCCAATGCTAGCTGTGCCCGGAGCTGCCCTCTAAATACCCCCTGACATCACTACTGCCCCTGCTGCCTGTACCTTGTGTTGTTCTATCCCTCTCTTGCATTCAACTCGCTCCAGTTTCAAGTCCCCGCCCTCCAGAGTGTTCCTGACTGGGCTACAGGAAGCGACGAGGGACAAACTTATGCCATAGTTGAAGTTTCTTCCTATTTATGAAATGTGGTGAATAATTTACAGCCCAAAAACAGAAAACTGCAGTAAATCTCCCAAATGGAGCTAAATCTTTCGCAATTAGAGCTAAACAGGCGGCGCAAAATCACTTGCCCATAACAAAGATAGCGGGTGCGGCCTCAGACTACAGGGAGCCGTAAGGGTCAGATCTAGCCATGATGTATTTTTCTGTTTTTCTCGCATGAAAATAATCCAGATTTCTCCCTCACGGCTATCTGGCCGTCACCTATCATAACAGCACTGATAATATCCAGAGGAGCTTTTTATTGGAAGAAATTCAGAACTTGCCAACATCCAATATGGCGGCCTGTAGGCAAAAACTGTCTCCTAGGAGACGTGACGCCATCAGCACGTGCCCAGCGCTCCTGTACTACCCAATAGCTTGACAGCCGGGCGCGGTGTCATGACGTCATCCCCTCAGCGTGCTTTCGTCGCACGGTTTGCGCGGGTCGCATGTTGTTTTGAACCGACCCTCGTCCTCTGCGCTGGGAGCCGCGCGCTAGAGTCGGAGCTACTCGGATTGTTAGTACAGAAGGATCGAGCCGCTGCAGAATGCCGAGTGCAGCTCCGGGGGCCCCGGCAGCCGCTGCCGCCATGCAGGAAGTCATAGAAGGAGCCGGCAGAGTCATAGACCGCTATCTGCAGGAGGAAAGAGCCTACCCCGACCTGTCTGACTTCCTCAATGTCCCGGCTCCAAGTAAGAGACAAGGGGAAGAGTAGGGATCAGCACAATGGGCGTAGTGAGAGGAGGAGGGAAGAGTATGGATCAGCACAATGGGCGTAGTGAGAGGAGGAGGGAAGAGTATGGATCAGCACAATGGGCGTAGTGAGAGGAGGAGGGAAGAGTATGGATCAGCACAATGGGCGTAGTGAGAGGAGGAGGGAAGAGTATGGATCAACACAATGGGCGTAGTGGGGGGGAGGAGGGCAGAGTAAGGATCAGCAGAATGGGGAGGAGGAGGGCAGAGTAGTGATCAACAGAATGGGCGTAGTGGGAGGAGGAGTAGGGCAGAGTAGGCATCAGCGGAATTATGAGGAGGAGGGCAGAGTAGGGATCAGCGGAATGGGGAGGAGGAGGGCAGAGTAGAGATCAGCACAGTGGGCGTAGTAGGGAGGAGGAGGGCAGAGTAGGGATCAGCACAATGGGCGTAGTGGGGGGAGGAGGGCATAATAGGGATCAGCACAATGGGCGTAGTGGGGGGGAGGAGGAGGGCATAATGGGGATCAGCACAATGGGCGTAGTGGGGAGGAGGAGGGCAGAGTAGGGATCAGCAGAATGGGCGTAGTAGGGAGGAGGAGGGCAGAGAAGGGATCAGCAAAATGGGCGTAGTAGGGGGGGGAGGGCATAATGGGGATCAGCACAATGGGCGTAGTGGGGAGGAGGAGGGCAGAGTAGGGATCAGCAGAATGGGCGTAGTAGGGAGGAGGAGGGCAGAGAAGGGATCAGCAAAATGGGCGTAGTAGGGAGGAGGAGGGCAGAGTAGGGATCAGCAAAATGGGCGTAGTGGAGAGGAGGGGGGAAGAGTAGGGATCAGTAGAATGTGCATAAGGAGGAGAAAGGCAGAGTAGGGATCAGCAGAATGGGCATAGTGAGGATGAGGAGGGCAAATTAGGAATCAGGATGACAGGGGAATAGTAGTAGTGAGGAAGAGGGCAGAGTAGGGATCTGCAGAAAGGGCGTAGTGTGAAGGAGGAGACAGAGTAGGGATCAACAAGAAACAGGAGGGAAGAAGAGGGGATGACTGGAAAATCGGCATAGTAGGACATCAGCGGGGGATATGGTGACAGGAAAATGTGTGTATGGGGTGAGAAGGAGGCAGGTCTGAAAGGAGGGGATGATTGGAGAGTGACAGAAGGCAAAGAAGTGACATGAAAATGGACGTAGTAGTGAGGAGGACGCAGCTGATTGGGGGGGGGGGGTGAGGGTAGAGAGATGGGAGGAGAGGCGGTTGTGTCGGGAGAGGGACCGGAGGAGAGGCGGGGGTGACAGGAGAGGGACCGGAGGAGAGGCGGGGGTGACGGGAGAGGACCGGAGGAGAGGCGGGGGTGTCGGGAGAGGGACCGGAGGAGAGGCGGGGGTGACGGGAGAGGGACCGGAGGAGAGGCGGGGGTGACGGGAGAGGGACCGGAGGAGAGGCGGGGGTGACGGGAGAGGGACCGGAGGAGAGGCGGGGGTGACGGGAGAGAGACCGGAGGAGAGGCGGGGGTGACGGGAGAGAGACCGGAGGAGAGGCGGGGGTGACGGGAGAGAGACCGGAGGAGAGGCGGGGGTGACGGGAGAGGGATCGGAGTAGAGGCGGGGGTGACGGGAGAGGGACCGGAGGAGAGGCGGGGGGTGACGGGAGAGGGACCGGAGGAGAGGCGGGGGTGACGGGAGAGAGACCGGAGGAGAGGCGGGGGTGACGGGAGAGAGACCGGAGGAGAGGCGGGGGTGACGGGAGAGGGACCGGAGGAGAGGCGGGGGTGACGGGAGAGGGACCGGAGGAGAGGCGGGGGTGACGGGAGAGGGACCGGAGGAGAGGCAGGGGTGACGGGAGAGAGACTGGAGGAGAGGCGGGGGTGACGGGAGAGAGACTGGAGGAGAGGCGGGGGTGACGGGAGAGAGACTGGAGGAGAGGCGGGGGTGACGGGAGAAAGTAATCAGAGTAGAGGTGGAACAGGAGAGAGCTTGGTGACAAGTAGTGGTTGCGGTGGGAGAGTCAGTGGAGAGACTGATGGAAGAAGAAAGTGTTGCAATAAAAGGGGTGGACAGGAGGGGCGGCAGGAAGAGATGGGAGACGCCGAATATCTGCAGAATGAGTCCTGGGATTTCTTCTCTTTCCTTGGATTCTCGTCCATGTTCTTAGTCCAGACCTCCTGCGGTCACTTGTTTCCTGCTCCATTCTTCTATATAGTCAGCGCTTTGACCTGTTTTCTATTGCAGATAGTCCTACAGTGTCCGGGATGTCTGAGATGGATTACCCCCTGCAGGGGCCTAGCCTGATCAGCATCCCCAGCCTTCCTGAGCTCAGTGCCATCCGCAGAGTGCCGCTGCCCCCGGAGCTGGTGGAACAGTTTGGACGTATCCTAATATATAAATGGCCTAAATAGCTAAATGTTTGTAAGGGGGGCTTCTACCTTCTACACATATTATTATATACATATTATGGGAGTGGGTTTCCGAGACCACATTGTGCTGCCAGACGGCCCCCCACCTTCCCATTAGATTGTATGCTCCTTACATGAAGCCTATAGGTATGCAGTGCAATTGTATGATGGGCGTATTCCCGGAGATCAGCCGGGCGTGGCTGACCATCGACAGCGACATTTTCATGTGGAATTACGAGGAGGGGTACGTACAGAACACGAGACGTAACAAGCGCACTGTGTCTAGTCTGATTTGAAGGATCTGACGCCCCCCAATGATTTTCTTCCTTAGAGGGGACGTGGCTTATTTCGATGGGCTCAGTGAGACGATCCTGTCTGTGGGACTCGTGAAGCCTAAGGAAGGTGAGTGCGCAGAGCCGGGGGTCCTTGTGATGTCCGGTCTCCCGGCGGATCCCTCGTCACTCCCGCCATTGTGTTTCCGTCTCTTATAGGTATTTTCCAGCCCCACATTCGCTATTTGCTGGTTCTGGCGACTCCTGTAGACGTTGTCATCTTAGGCGTAAGCTTCACCAATCTGCAGACAGGTCAGTCACGCTCGGGTGATGTTGTAATAACTCGGGGTGTCTATCACCCTATACAGATTGTTCCCTTTATTAAAGGGGTTGTCGGGGTCAGGATGGGTCATAAATACCTGACCGATCAGCTGCACAGGGCCACGTCAGGGAGTGGAGCTTGTGTATGAGACGTGGCTGATCATGGTGGGAGCCAGGTGTCAGCACCCCAATGATCAGTTATGACCCTAAACAACCCCTTTAATCATATTTGGTTAACTTTTCCTTTGTCTGCCACTAGGAAACCCCAATGACAGCCTGTCTGCGGGCATGCAGCTCCTCCCGGACCCCTTGTACTCCATCTCTACAGACAATACCTACCTGATAACCATAACCTCCACAAACAATGGCCGCATCTTCCTGTCCGGCAAAGATGGCTGTTTGTATGAAGTGGCGTACCAAGTAAGTTTTTTTTCTGTTTTTCATTTCTTCTCCCCAGGACTGTACGGTGTGTCACCTTACAATGGCCCCGTTCCTCTGTCTTCTCTATATCGGTACGAATGAGATCCGATCACATACCTGGCACTGTGTACGGCTGTGTGCGCGGACTTCCTGTCATGTGACCTGCGCTCCTCTAGTTTAAAGAGATTCTACCATTAAAACCCTTTTTTTGTGGATAAGACGTCGGAATAGTCTTTAGAAAGTCTATTCGTGTCTTACCTTTAGATGTGATCTCCGCCGCGCCGTTCCTTAGAAATACCGGTTTTGACCGGTATGCAAATTAGTTCTCTCGCAGCAATGGGGGCGGGCCACAGTGCTGGAAATGCAATGGGGGCGTCCCCACTGCTGCTCGAGAACACACTCCAGTGACACCTCTATCTTCGGCTAGATCCTCCCCTTCTCTGTTGTCTTTCTTCGGCGGCACCTCCGACGCCTGCACAGTTGGCTCTGCCAGTGAGACATTAGTAGAGCCGATTGCGCATGCCGGCCGGCGACCATAGTTCCGAGGCCGCAATTGCGCGCATGCGCAGTCGGCTCTACTATTGTTTCACTGGCAGAGCCAACTGCGCAGACGTCGGAGGTGACGACAGAGAAGGGGAGGATCCAGCATAAGATAGAGGCGTCGCAGGATCGTGTTCTCGAGCAGCAGTGGGGACGCCCCCATTGCATTTTAAGCGCTGGGGCCCGCCCCCATCGCTGCCAGAGAACTAATTTGCATACCAGTAAAAAATGGTATTTCTAAGGAACGGCGCGGCGGAGATCACATCTAAAGGTAAGAGACGAATAGACTTTCTAAAGACTATTCCAACGTCTTATCCACACAAAAAATGGGGGTTTAGTGGTAGAATCCCTTTAAGGGGTCACATGGTAGGATGTAGAATTAGCCGCACATCAGTTCATTCAGTAACTCCCATAGAATTGAATGGAGTGAGCGACATCTAGGACTATGTGATGTCACTTGCCAGGGACTGTGCGTATACCCTGTGGAAGTATCTGTAAGAACGAGTGTTTGCAGGAAAGTCCTTGGGTCTGTGTGCGATGTGACGCCTGGGATTTGGTAGGTTACAGTATGGGACGTACCAATCACCGAGATGTATTTGTGTCTTTATCAGGCTGAAGCTGGATGGTTCAGTCCAAGATGTCGGAAAATCAACCACTCCAAGAGCTCCCTGTCCTTCCTGGTCCCGTCCGTGCTTCAGTTTTCATTCTCAGAGGACGGTATGTCCATGTTCTAAGTTCACAACCCCTATTTAGGAAATCGGGACTGCACACGCCTCACAGGATACAGCGTATATAGTCTGTGCTTGAGGAGGTTCACTGCTCCTGCGCCATTTTGCTATTCGCTATATATGACTAAGTTGTGCTATTTTCTTTCTTTTTTGCCCGGCAGACCCCATAGTACAGATTGCTGTGGATAATTCTAGGAACATCCTCTACACCCGTTCGGAGAAAGGCGTCCTCCAGGTAATCTCTGCAGATGTCTCCTGCTGCACACGGAGGCTTGTGCTCACTTATTACTGATATGGGGCTGTGTTGTTTAGACGTATTGTTGCTTTGCATTTGCAGGTGTATGACTTGGGGCAGGATGGTAACGGAATGAGCAGAGTGGCCTCCGTGTCCCAGAACTCCATTGTCTCCGCTGCGGGGAATATTGCCAGGTAAGGAGAAGATCGGCTAGGCGGGGATTTTTGATTATTATTGACAACCCCATTGTAGGTGCGCTGTCACCCCCTTCCATCCTATCTATATGGACAGTCCCATTTAAAGGGGTTGCCCAAAACCAAATAGATTTTTCATACTGATAACCTATCCACAGGAATAGTCCGACACCTGAACCCCACACAGATCAGCTGTTTCGGCACTGGAAGCTATAGCAGTGAATGGGAACGCATGCAGGCAATTCCTCTGGAGCGGGCAGGGCTGCACCCCTACTATGACTTGAATGGGAGCAGCTTGCATGTGCTTCACATCCATTGCTATAGCTAGTTGATCTGTGCAGGGTCTGGGTGTCAGATTCCCCCCATAGATCACATACGAATAGGTATGAAAAATTGATATGGGGCTGACAAACCCCCCCCCCCCAGGTCTTAAGGTTGAACTTGGCCACGAAGTATAAAAAAAAAAATCTAGGCGCCAAATTTATCTATTGAACGGTTTTCGTATTAGTTGCCGCCATCTAGTAGCACCTTGGACTTCAGACCTGCAGCATGTCAGTTCTTAGTATACCGTCCACAGCGCAGAACTAGAAGACGCCACAAGATGGCAGCGTATAAATCCTGACACCGATCCCTGGCTTCTCCCATCCAATGTGGATTCTGAAACTGATTCACGGAAAACATGTCACTTGATTTTACGTCTCGCTGCAGGGTCCTATGTCTAATGTCCTTACAGGAGGGCGCCAATTGTGCAAGGGCCAGGGTCTCTAATAAAGTGGCCAGCACTATATACAGCTGAACTCTCCTACTGACCTGCGTGTCTTGTCTTTAATATTCTTCTCTTGATTTATGATGTCGCCAGGACTATAGATCGCTCCGTCTTCAAACCCATTGTTCAGATTGCCGTGATTGAGAAATCGGAATCTGTGAACTGTCACCTCCTCGCCATCACTCATGCAGGTGAGTTGTGCGGTCCGTATGTTATAAAAGAATAGCCTTTCATTCGTTTTTTAATAACATAGAGTCATTAAAGGGGTTGTCCAGGATCATAGAAATAAAGGGGTTGTGTAGGGAAGGGCCAGAGAATAAAGACGCGTCTGTGCTTCCTTAAAGTCCCGCCTTTTGGGACTTTTGCATATTGATGACCTTTCCTTAGGATAGGTCATTATTGTGTGATCTCTGGGGGGGGGGGGGGGGGCCTGTACAGATCAGCTAGTTGAATAGGCGGCAGGTTTGGGTGAGCATTGCAGGTGGATGCCTCTTTTAAACAGCTGATCTATCGGGGTCTCCAGTGTCGGATACCCACAGATAACATGACTTGGAATGGAAAGAGCCACAGACTTGTGAGGAACCTCTATATTCAGTCTCAGCCTGAAAGTGTTGGCCATCTCACTAGGAGGCTCAGGGCATGTCCTGTCTTCCCTGTAGGTGTGGGGGTCTACAGGTAGGTCCATATGCTCTGGGGGTCTACAGGTAGGTCCATATGCTCTGGGGGTCTACAGGTAGGTCCATATGCTCTGGGGGTCTAGAGGTAGGTCCATATGCTCTGGGGGTCTAGAGGTAGGTCCACATGCTCTGGGGGTCTAGAGGTAGGTCCATATGCTCTGGGGGTCTACAGGTAGGTCCATATGCTCTGGGGGTCTACAGGTAGGTCCATATGCTCTGGGGGTCTACAGGTAGGTCCATATGCTCTGGGGGTCTACAGGTAGGTCCATATGCTCTGGGGGTCTAGAGGTAGGTCCATATGCTCTGGGGGTCTAGAGGTAGGTCCATATGCTCTGGGGGTCTACAGGTAGGTCTATATGCTCTGGGGGTCTAGAGGTAGGTCCATATGCTCTGGGGGTCTAGAGGTAGGTCCATATGCTCTGGGGGTCTAGAGGTAGGTCCATATGCTCTGGCGGTCTACAGGTAGGTCCATATGCTCTGGGGGTCTACAGGTAGGTCCATATGCTCTGGGGGTCTACAGGTAGGTCCATATGCTCTGGGGGTCTACAGGTAGGTCCATATGCTCTGGGGGTCTACAGGTAGGTCCATATGCTCTGGGGGTCTACAGGTAGGTCCATATGCTCTGGGGGACTAGAGGTAGGTCCATATGCTCTGGGGGTCTAGAGGTAGGTCCATATGCTCTGGGGGTCTACAGGTAGGTCCATATGCTCTGGGGGTCTACAGGTAGGTCCATATGCTCTGGGGGTCTACAGGTAGGTCCATATGCTCTGGGGGTCTACAGGTAGGTCCATATGCTCTGGGGTCTACAGGTAGGTCCATATGCTCTGGGGGTCTACAGGTAGGTCCATATGCTCTGGGGGTCTACAGGTAGGTCCATATGCTCTGGGGGTCTACAGGTAGGTCCATATGCTCTGGGGGTCTACAGGTAGGTCCATATGCTCTCAATATGCTTATATTGGGGCAATAATTGTCACCTCCAGCATCTGAAGTGCTGTGATCTGCAGCTCTGATTATTATTAATGTCAGCCCTTGTCTTCCAGGCGTCCGCCTCTATTTCAGTACGCTGCCATTTAAGCAGCCCGCCGCTCGCCCCTGCATGTTGTCTTTGGTGCACGTCCGCTTACCTCCGGGATTTTCTGCCTCCTCCACAATAGAAAAGCCGTCAAAAGTTCACAAAGCCCTTTACAACTATGGTGAGCGAATGAGAGTTCTGGGACATTTGTTCTCCATTTTTATCGTGTCAATTGTGAACTCATTTTCTTCGTGCCACCATTTTCTAGGTGTTTTGCTTATGGCCGCTTCAGAAAACGAAGATCATGACATCTTATGGTGCATCAACCACGACTCCTTTCCATTTCAGAGGCCGCTGATGGAGATGCAGGTAAAATCTTCTTATAACACTTGATAAAAGATGGACCTGTATACCTGAATACCAGACACGGCACCGTATATATCCTAGGGGCTGTTCTTAGCATTGCAGCTTAACCCCATTCACTTGAATAGGACTGAGCTGCTGTTTTACCATGTGACCCATTCGTGGATTCTTCAAACAGCTGATTGGTAGAGGTGCCAGGGATCTGATTGGTTTCTATGCGGCCATAGAATATAATGGCTCAGGGTGATAGCACCCCGACCGTGCAAGCGTTCATGTGCATGAGCCCTAAGGGTAAGTCCACATGGGGTTTTTTGGTCTGGAACCTGAAACCAAAATACGGGTAGCCGTGACTGGATACCGGTTTAGTGCACCCCGCTCCGGAATGGGCCTAGTCGGGAGGAGGGAGTGTCTTCAGGCGGATGTCGCGAGCTGAATCCACCTGAATGAACTCGCCGCTTCTTTTTCCAGGAGCCGGAACAAACCGCTCCCGGAAAAAAAGACCTGACCGGCTCCCATTAATTTCAATGGGAGCTGTCTTTTTGGTCAGGATTTTGAGGCGGATCCGGCGTGTGAACTTTACCCTAAGTAGAAATAAGACGTCCCTCAGGGTTTTGGCCCAGATAGGCGTGGAGGTATGGGGATAAGTGTGCACAAAACCAGTAGTCAGCTCAGAGGTCTTCCAAAGCTTTAATTATAGTGAACAAGCACAACGCGTTTCGGGCTAGTCGCCCTTCCTCAGGTGCATAAACAACTTGGCTGGCAGCCGTCAGAAGTTAAAATCCGTGCGAGTTTTAACTTCTGACGGCTGCCAGCCAAGTTGTTTATGCACCTGAGGAAGGGCCGCTCACTATAATTAAAGCTTTGGAAGACCTCTGAGCTGACTACTGGTTTTGTGCGCACTTATCCCCATACCTCCACGCCTATCTGGGCCAAAACCCTGAGGGACGTCTTATTTCTATTTCTGTTGTGTACCTTGGTCCACAAGAGGGGAGTCAGTTGCTGCCATTACGGTCCCATTTTGGATGATTTTGTTATTGTGACACCATATAACGTGAGAAGGTAAGAGGCCATTTTTTGGTCTTTATTACTTTTTCACGGTCAAACTTACTACACTGTCATTGGTGCTCGGTGTTTCTCCTTTTTTGTTCTTTACCCTAAGTGTCCATGGTAAGCAGATAGGTCCCTTTCATGTTGGGGAAGCCAAGTGAGTCGGGCCTCTCTGCCATATCTTCTCCATCCGTGAGACTGGCAAACAGCGGCAACGGCCTCATGATCAGGAACAATCAGTTCTGCCCTGTCTCAATAATCGTGATAAATATCCGGGCCAAATTGTTCTGCTCATTCCCTGACCACAGCATTGCATTCAGGGTAATGAGTTATATTTACCCAGAATGGTTCCATTGAAAAAATAGAACTCCTCCCGAAAAAAAACAAACCCTATGTAGAGAAATAATGGAAAAAAATACCTAGGATCGTTTATGCCACAATAGGTTTGGTTGCTAAAGAGTTAACAGACCAAATATCATGAAATTTTCTACTATGTCCCATCTAATAACCGCCCTTCTGTTTGCAGGTGACTGTAGCCATCGATGGTCACTCTTGGACTCTCGCCTCTATAGATGATGTGAAGGTTGAGAAGGTCGTGACGCCATTGAACAAGGACTTTATCCCGGTGACTGACCCTCCGGTGATGACCCGACAACACATTGTGCCCCCCAGGAAGTTTGTGCTGCTCTCTGCTAAGGTCTGTAGCGGTTCGGGTATCACAGCATATTGGTGAAATAAACTGCTCATGGCTGAGAATTCGCTTCTGTGTTACAGGGAAGTCACATCTTCCACAAGCTCAGGCCTGTAGATCAGCTGCGACATCTTCTGGTCAGCAGTGCTGGAGGAGAAGGAGAAGATATTGAGCGTTTCTTCAAGCTACACCAGGTACTTGGCTAACATCTATTCCCTCCAATCTCTCCATACACTTCATTGGTTACGTAGCCTGTTCGTGTTTTGGTTTCATTCAAGTGAACGCGGCTGAACTGCAATACCAGGCACAGCCACTGTACAGTGACGGCGCTGTGCCTGATAAGTAATGAAGAGACCACAGCACTTATCTCATCAGTGTTCCCCATGCTGATCCTTAGCATAGGTCATCCATTGATAATCTTGGAAAACATACCATTTGCCTACGTATACGTCTTCTAGTATGGCGAGTGTTTTTAGAGTTTTACGTAACTTTTTGCTTCTCTCTTAAGCAGGACCAGGCCTGTGCCACCTGTTTAATACTGGCTTGTTCTTACGCGGCGTCTGACCGGGAGATCTGTGTCTGGGCCACACGGGCGTTCTTCAGGTATTACGAGGTTTCTTCTGTTAACCCCTATAGATGGTTGAGTTAATATGGATTAAAGGAGATGTCCAGGACCTGAACATAACTGATATTGATGACCGATTCCACAGGATAGGTCCTCAGTATAAGATTGGTCAGGGTCCATTATATAGTTTCGTATGATGGGTGTACGCCCAAAGGTAGTGACTAACAGCAGGGCTGCGGATTTAGGTGCCACCAGTACAGTATACGGACCAGAAGCTGTATACACTGTAATGGTGGTGCCTGGAACCGCAGCCCTGCTCGCATTAACTTGACTCCGGCCCTATTCCTAGTACGCGGCTTCATGCAGCTGATCAGCATGGGGTCCGTAGGTCTGGCCCTGAACGATCTGATACCGATGACCTATCCTATAGATAGGTTGTCATTTCCAATTACATTCAGATAATGGACATCCCCTTTAACGATCCAATCCTATAATTACAGATACGGAGGGGAAGCTCAGATGAGGATTCAGCAGTCACTGCCGGCCCCTGCTAATGCCGGAGCACTTTTCGGTTCACCTTTGCCTGTTGGTAAGAATAAATCGTCTCGGCGTACTAAAGTCGGAAACCTTTTCATATTCTTAAATGCGCCCTCAGATTACTTTATCTACTTTTGTGGGTATTAAAGGGATTCTACCATTAAAATCACATTTTTTTTTCTCGATCACACGTAGGAATAGCCTATTCTTCTCCCACCTTTAGATGTCTTCTCCGCGCCTCCGTTCAGTATAAATCCGGGTTTTCTTCGGTATGCAAATGAGTTCTCTCGCAGCATCGGGGGCGGGCCCCAATGCTGCGAGAGAACTCTCCATCTTCTTCTGGAATGCCCCCTCCCTGTGTCTTCTTCCGTCCTGGGTTTCAATCTTCTAGGCCTCGAGCAGAGCTGACCCGGGCCACAAGAAAATGGCCACTTACCCCAGCTTAGTGTGTAAGCGGCCACAAGAAAATGGACGGTTACACAGCTTACCCTGTGAGCGGCCATTTTCTTGTGGTCCGGGCACACGCAGTCGGCTCTGCCCGAGGCCTAGAAGATTGAAAACCAGGACGGAAGAAGACACAAGGAGTGGTCGTTCCAGAAGAAGATGGAGATTTCTCTTGCTTCATTGGGGACACCCTGAGCACTGGGGACCAGAATTTCTACGGAACGGCGGCGCGGAGAAGACTTCTAAAGGTAGGAGAAGAATAGCCTTTTCTTAAGGCTATTTCTACGTGGTAGGGAGACAAAAAGGGTATCCAATGATAGGATCCCTTTAAAGGATTCAGTTTTAACCTCTAGGGCGCATGTTATCTAGCACTGGGGCCTTTTCATTCATGGGGCCCCGGCCCATCAGAGAGTGATGTCGTGCCCTACTGGGGGTGACGGGTTAAATCTCCTTTCTTCTGTGGTATTGCCTACGTGGGTTTCTGGGACGTGAGCTGTCCTCCATTTCCTCATATAACGTATGTGCTTATTTCTTGCCCTTTCATTATTCAGGGTCGCCCCTGCCCATTAGCAGTCCTGTAGCCATGCCCAGCTTCCTGGCTACCCCAGCTCAAGGTATGTACTTCTACACGTCTGTATGATCGCTGAATTCTGCCATAGGCACCCGTATAATCTCCTACCCTTATTCCAGGCGCCTATCCACCCAGCGTCTCCACCCCGATGTACTCCGCTGCCACTCCTACCCACCAGTCCGCCGCGTCTCTACCCGGTTTGCCAGGCTCCGAGATTATCTTCTCCGGGAAGCACAATGGCATCTGCATCTATTTCACCCGCATTATCAAGTGAGACTAATAATGATTAAAGAGCTCGGCGTTATTGAGTAACGAATCCGTCCTTACACGCCGCGCCTTTGTTTTCCAGCAATATCTGGGACGGAAGCATGATCGTGGAAAGAAACTTCAAGATTGAAAACCGAGACGTCACAGCGGTAAGGTTTATACTCCCAATCTGCATCGGTGATTCCATCCTTGCAAACTGGTAGTGACTCAAGGGTTAAAGGTCAGGTCAATTTGGGACCCTAAACCACCCACAGCTCCTTATCGATCAGGGATTTAGTGGCTCAAACCTTTATACTTACCCGGAGAGGAGTCTTATTGGACCAATCTCTGACCCGTGAGTGGTTTAGTGTCTCATCAACCTGGCAGATTCCCTTCTATTTATCCTGCGTCTCTTTGTGTAGAAGTCTTATTTAAAGGGGTTAACCAGTTTCTAATATTGGTGGTCTATCCTTAGGATAAGTCATCCGTATTAGATCTGTGAGGGTCTGACTGCTGAGGCCTCCACCGATCAGCTGCGCGCCTTCTGGTACTGTTTACATATTCTTCAAAATGTCAGTGCTGCAGTACCAAAACCCACCACTAAAAATCATACAGTGAGCAGCGTAAACATGACCGGGTGCTGTACTATCCCCAAATAGCTGATCTGTGGGGGGTCTCTGCTGTTAGATCCATACAGAGGTAATAGTGACGACCTATCCTAGGGTACGTCATCAATATTAGAAACTGGATAACCCCTTTAACCCTTTGGCAACATGTGATGTAACTATATGTCACTTTAAGGGAATACATATCCGATGAACATCCAGGAATACATGTCCGGTCCTGGTTGTATTATACTGCCGACTACAGCGTCTGTGTATTTAGATGGCCGCCGTGATAGGGGCTGGTAAACTGATAGAAGTGTTTGTAGTGTATTGTACAGACAGTCCAGAGATCATAGTCCTTAAAAATAACACTCAGGGAGCCTGCACATAACGTAAAACTCGTTCAGAATGAGCGTGTAAATACCAGATCCCATTGATTTGAATGGGTGCCGGTATACGCGCATATCACATTGAAAGCAATAGGTAAAAAAGCCTCCCATTGATTTCAATGGGGAGCACGCGTATGCCGGCACCCATAGAAATCAACGCCGCTCATTCTGAACGAGTTTTACGTTCAGAATGAGCGGAGTGTGTACTCCAATTGCAGGCTCCCTAAGGCTCCATTCATGTGTTATTGATGGATGCTACAAAAACAACACATGGACAAACTGATTCCAGTGGGTTAATCTATGTCAATGGGCTCCCAGCGGTCATAGCAGACAATCGTCACTCTTGATGCTGTGGTTGTCCCTGACCGTGGCATCTAAGGTGTTAACAGCCGCAGCCCGTTACATGCGTAATGCTGAACACGGACTATTATAGCATTAAGACAAGAAAACTAACTATCTTGCCTTTCAGATTGACAGCAGCATCTCCCCCCACATCCTGCAGTCCGTTCTACAGGAGCTGAAAGGGTTACTGGACTTCATGGACAGAAACTCTCAGTTCGGTTCCGGTTCCTTAGGCAATCCGAGGTAAGATGTAAAGCTATGAGAAGTCCGTCGTGAAAATTAGCCCTGGAATACTAGTGTATGGGCAGAACTCTCATGGTGGGGTTTATGGTGCAGATTCTAAACTATAGGCATATGTTCACACGGCGGAAAGTAAAGAGGCAGACCTCCTCCTCCTATTCCTCTTCATCTTCCACCATGGCTTTCCAAGGCGATATGTCTCAAGCGACGGACTCTGCTGATGGATTAGCCGGCAAGATTGAGCGGGAAGTTCATTTTTCAGCGTCCTGCTCCGTCTTCTGCCCCCCATTGAGAGTCTAAACTCAGAGTGTAATCTGTCTCCTGATTTTGGGGCAGAATCTACACTATGTGATCAAAAGTATCCGGACACCTGGCTGAAAATGACTTACAAGTTCGGTAATGCTGGATACAATATGGTGTTGGCCCACCCTTAGCCTTGATGACGCTTCCGCTCTTGCAGGCAGACGTTCAATCAGGTGCTGGAAGGTTTCTTGGGGAATGGCGGCCCATTCTTCACGGAGGAGAGGTATCGATGTAGGTCGGTGAGGCCTGGCACCAAGTCGGTGTTCCAAAACATCCCAAAGGTGTTCTATAGGATTCAAGTCAGGACTGTGTGCAGGCCAGTCCATTCCAGAGATGTTATTGTGGTGTAACCCCTCCGCCACAGGCCGTGCAGTATGTACAGGGGCTCCATCGTGTTGTAAGATGTAATCGCCATCCCCGAATTGCTCTTCAACAGTGGGAAGCAAGAAGGTGTTTAATACATCAATGTAGGCCTGTGCTCTCTCACGATGTCTAATGTCTACTGAGGTCGCTGATATGGAGTACCTGGCAGTAGGTGGCAGCACAATGCACCTAATAGGAAAAACGGATGTTTTTGGGGTGTCTGGATACTTACATACTTACTCACATAGTGATTCTAAATCTGCAGCGAGTTGCAATATAACACTTGTATATTACAAACCTTTCATTTTCTCCTGTGTCCAATAACTTTATACCTTTTTCAGTTTTGGGACCCCCGTGAATATTCAGCAGCGCTTGGGCGGCATCGGCCGACATGACATGGGAAGTTCTCAGCAAGTCCAGCAAGAACTGCAGAGGAAATACCACTGTAAGTCTCATCTATAAGCGGCCATTACTTTAGGATTCTGGCCAGGTCTGTATGGTGCGACCCTATATGTGATACCACCTATCATCGTAACGTCAGATCTTGTTTCTGTTCTCCAGCTGAGGCCCAGCTCATTGAGAAGACGTCTTTACACGGGATCCACATCTTGGTCAGGAAGACATGTCAAGCCTTAGCCCTGTGGAAACTGCTCTGTGAGCACCAGCTTCACCACATCGTGTCCGATCTTCAGAAGGTACGTTATGCTTTCTTAAAGGGGCTTTCCGACTCTACAGCTTTGACCTATCCGTTGGGGAGGTCATCCATGAAAGAACCAGCAGGGGTCTTGCACCCAGGACCTCTGCTGATCAGCTGGTAGGCTATGCGCCTTGCCCAATTGTCAGGTGGGGTGGAATAGTGCTATAATACCTGTACAACATGGTGGCCTGAGAGCCGTTATCTGTTGTCCTGTATTCATGCCTGTGTCGCCTTTGTCTTGCACCCCCAGGAGCTGCAGGAGCAGCTGAAAATAACCACCTTTAAGGATTTAGTGACCCGGGACAAGGAGCTGACCGGAGCGCTGGTGGGCTCGCTGATCAACCATTATATCCATGACAATGCGTCAGTAGACGGGATCAGTTCTCGCCTGCAGGAAGTGTGCCCGCTCTTCTACAGCCCAGATGATGCCATATGCTCCAAGGTAACGCTTCATGGGTTCAACCGGCCAAGTCAGTATTTTTGGAGATGATTATTTTGACACCGTTTATTGATGGCGCCATCTTTGTTCTGCTGTAGGCCAATGAGCTTTTGCAGCGATCCCGCCAGGCCCAGAGCAAATCGGATAAAGAGTTAATGCTGCGAGAGTCTCTGCGGGAATACCAGAAGATCAGTCAGCAGGTGGACTTGGCCAATGTCTGCGGCCAGTACAGACAAGGTATCGGCTTCACCGGTTTTCTGAGTCTATTTGTCTTGTTTTTAGATCTGTATTGTAAATTTAGCATCCTGAATATCTCTATAGCATGTCTGTCCATGCCCAGGCTCATATGGTTTCCTGTGCGGTTCTTATATTAACCCAGAGCAGTGCTCCCCCATGTTTGGTACATGCACCCTCTGCCCCTTGCTTGTGTAATACTCATTGCAGTGTATTCTACATGTCAGGATTACCCTGACCCACCGGTAGCCTCTGTCTGAGCCTAATGGACCTCTGTACATGACAGACCAAGGCCTGCAGCTGTCATGGTGGCCCTTTGGTAGCCCACAATTACTGGTGGCTGAGGGAATGGCCTAGGGAACCCTTTCCTCAGTCTAATCTATTTAGGCCCTGTTCACACGGGGACGGATTTTGGCGCGGAATTCGCATCATAATCCGTCCCCTCACAGTAGAGGTCTATGTAGACCACTAGCGCTCTTTTTTCCCGTGAGCGGCATGTTACCGCTCATGGCAAGAAGTAGCGAGCTGCCCTTTCTTCACACTCATTCATTTGGGCCTATGCTGGACATGAGTACCGCAACTGTCGGAAGTCACGGCAGCCGTATTCTGACACGGCTTCCCACGTCAGAATCGGGACCAAAATCCGCCATCCAAGCACCAGGACAAATATATCAATCACTGACAAACGCGTACGGGGTTAATATCCTAAGGATGGACGAACCGTCTATAAGACTATTTGAGACACTAAGGCAATGGTTTATGGTCACTCTCTTCGATCTCTTGCTCCTTCCCCAGTGCGCTTCTATGAGGGCGTGGTAGAGCTGTGCCTGACGGCTGCCGAGAAGAAGGATCCGAAAGGGCTGGGCTTGCACTTTCACAAGAATGGTGAGCCAGAAGAGGACGCTGCCGGCTTACAGGCGTTTCAGGAGAGGTACGTCACTTACAGCGCCAAAAAATATATCTGCACGGACCAGAAACCCTGACCCCAAGTCCGAACATTATGGTCTTTACTCAAGGAGAGTGCACTAGAGTCTGCCAAGTGTTACAGGTGTTTTGCAGGATTTAGATATTGATGGGTCATCAATATCTGATCAGTGGGGGGGCCTTACGCCTTGGGACCCCCAAGCAGCTAATTTGAGGCTGCAGTGGCTCTCCAATGAACACCACTTCTGCTTCACATACTACTCACATAACATTTGTCACTTGGCCTGTTTGAAGCTCAGTCTCATTCCGGTGAATGGGATTGAGCTGCAGTACCGAGCATAGCCACTATACAATATACGGCGCTGTGCTTGGGTAGCAGTAATGAGGACCCAGCATTTGTAAAAATTGGCGCGTCTTCAAACAGATGACCCGTGAGGGTTTTAAGCCTCGTATCCCCACCGATATAATATTGATGCCTTATCCTAAGGATATATAGGTTATCAGTATCGGATCGGTCAGGGTCTGACACCCAGACCCCATCCTGATCATGAAGATATAGTGCTAGGTATACAGGCTGAAGCAGCCTTGACCTATTCAAGTGAATGGGAGTGGGGCTGCAGGTCCAGGCGGCTGCAACACTGTACAGACCGGAATTTGTGCACAGTGTACAGAGCTCCGTACAGTGTAGTGGTGGCCCCTGGAACTGCAGCTCCTCTGGATACTGCTAGATAATTTGTGCGGGGTCTGGGTGTCGGACCCTGACAGATCACATACTGATGACTGAGCCCATTGGTATGGACACTCCATTTGGGGGCTATAAAGCTTGATTGAACCCAAGCTATGGAGTATTCTACCTTTTTTTTTGTTCTTACAGGTTAAACTGCTACAAGTGCATCACAGATACCCTGCAAGAGCTGGTCAACCAGAGCAAAGCCGCCCCTCAGTCACCGAGCGTGCCCAAGAAGCCGGGGCCTCCCGTCTTGTCCTCCGACCCCAACATGCTTAGTAACGAAGAGGCTGGACTTCATGTAAGTCAATGGTTTCTTATTGTACGCACATTGCAGTACATTGTATAGTCCCATTAAATGGGACTGAGCTGCAGACAAGCCCTGTGACTGATCAACATGTCCCATGGTCTGTAAAGCAGTAGCAACATTCACCCAAGCACCACTAGTACAACAATAGGTGCTGCCTGGTATGCTGTGGGTCCAGTAGAGGGTGCTGCCTGGTATGCCGTGGGTCCAGTAGAGGGTGCTGCCTGGTATGCCGTGGGTCCAGTAGATGGTGCTGCCTGGTATGCCGTGGGTCCAGTAGATGGTTCTGCCTGGTATGCCGTGGGTCCAGTAGATGGTTCTGCCTGGTATACCGTGGGTCCAGTAGATGGTGCTGCCTGGTATACCGTGGGTCCAGTAGATGGTGCTGCCTGATATAACGTGGGTCCAGTAGATGGTGCTGCCTGGTATACCATCGTTCCAGTAGATGGTGCTGCCTGGTATGCCGTGGGTCCAGTAGATGGTGCTGCCTGGTATGCCGTGGGTCCAGTAGATGGTGCTGCCTGGTATGCCGTGGGTCCAGTAGATGGTGCTGCCTGGTATACCGTGGGTCCAGTAGATGGTGCCGCCTGGTATGCCGTGGGTCCAGTAGATGGTGCTGCCTGGTATGCCGTGGGTCCAGTAGATGGTGCTGCCTGGTATGCCGTGGGTCCAGTAGATGGTGCTGCCTGGTATGCCGTGGGTCCAGTAGATGGTGCTGCCTGGTATACCGTGGGTCCAGTAGATGGTGCCGCCTGGTATGCCGTGGGTCCAGTAGATGGTGCTGCCTGGTATGCCGTGGGTCCAGTAGATGGTGCTGCCTGGTATGCCGTGGGTCCAGTAGATGGTGCCGCCTGGTATGCCGTGGGTCCAGTAGATGGTGCCGCCTGGTATGCCGTGGGTCCAGTAGATGGTGCTGCCTGGTATGCCGTGGGTCTGGTAGATGGTGCTGCCTGGTATGCCGTGGGTCCAGTAGATGGTGCTGCCTGGTATGCCGTGGGTCCAGTAGATGGTGCTGCCTGGTATGCCGTGGGTCCAGTAGATGGTGCTGCCTGGTATGCCGTGGGTCTGGTAGATGGTGCTGCCTGGTATGCCGTGGGTCCAGTAGATGGTGCTGCCTGGTATGCCGTGGGTCCAGTAGATGGTGCCGCCTGGTATGCCGTGGGTCCAGTAGATGGTGCCGCCTGGTATGCCGTGGGTCCAGTAGATGGTGCTGCCTGGTATGCCGTGGGTCCAGTAGATGGTGCTGCCTGGTATGCCGTGGGTCCAGTAGATGGTGCCGCCTGGTATGCCGTGGGTCCAGTAGATGGTGCCGCCTGGTATGCCGTGGGTCCAGTAGATGGTGCTGCCTGGTATGCCGTGGGTCTGGTAGATGGTGCTGCCTGGTATGCCGTGGGTCCAGTAGATGGTGCTGCCTGGTATGCCGTGGGTCCAGTAGATGGTGCTGCCTGGTATGCCGTGGGTCCAGTAGATGGTGCCGCCTGGTATGCCGTGTGTCCAGTAGATTGTGCTGCCTGGTATGCCGTGGGTCTGGTAGATGGTGCTGCCTGGTATGCCGTGGGTCTGGTAGATGGTGCTGCCTGGTATGCCGTGGGTCTGGTAGATGGTGCTGCCTGGTATGCCGTGGGTCTGGTAGATGGTGCTGCCTGGTATGCCGTGGGTCTGGTAGATGGTGCTGCCTGGTATGCCGTGGGTCCGGTAGATGGCGCTGCCTTCTGTGACTACTGGTATGAGGCTCCATCTGCTGTATCCACATCAAACCAGAGAGGTTAAGGTTACATATAGGGGAGGTATAGTTAGTCTCTGGGTCAAGACGGCACAACTAACACTCCGAGCCGAGGCAGCGCCACCTACTGGATCTATGATGCACTAGATATAAAACACTCCACCCCGGATACCTCTGATAAGTGGGTGTGCAGGGTCTCAGACCCCCACTTATCTGATATCCTAAAGATTAGGTCGATACCATAATCTCGGGAGGCCCCTTTAATGGCAGGCGGAGGTCTTGACTCACTCCCTGTATGGGTATTGCAGATTCTGTGTTTGCGTCCTCTAGTGGTGGTTGCACTTTATTACATATAGATGTCATTTTCATTTCTTGTTTCCTTTGTAGTTTGAGCAGATGCTGAAGTTGGCGCAGCGCTCCTCAGATGAACTCTTCAATATCGCATTATTCAACTGGCTCATACAAGCGGATCTGACCGACAAGCTGCTAGAGGTGAGCGGATATAGTGGCGGACTACTGGTCTCTGTGTACATAGCAGAGGGGCTTGTATACGGCTGCTGCATGGGAAGGGGGGGGGGGTATATACACGTGCGAATAAAGACTTGAAGAATCTGAATCCAAGACGCTGTTCTTTTTCTTCCTACTGCATATCAGGACAGTCACCCCTGGTTTGTCACACAAAGTGCCGGCTGATCTAGCCCGGGACGTATTGAATGCACATTGTTCCTAATAGAACTTCTTCCAATCTGTTATATCCGCAGCTTAACTCTCCGTACCTGGAGCCTCACCTTGTGCGGATGTCTAAGATTGATCAGAACAAGGTGCGGAGCATGGACTTGTTGTGGAGATACTACGAGAAGAACAGGAACTTCAGCAGTGCTGCCAGAGTGGTGGCCGAACTGGCCGACATGGACAGGTGGGGGCGCTCTGTGATACATAGATAGATAGATAGATAGATAGATAGAAAGAATTGTACAGTGGTAGTCAAAAGTTTTAGGCAGGCATGGGAAAAAATCCTGCTCATTAAGAATACTTTAATTAATAGAAGGGTTATTTAGTTTATTTTTATAAAAATCCCATCAATATTTGGTGTGACCTTTGCCCTTTACCTTCCATCAGTTCTTCTCGGTACTTGCAGACAGATTTTGGCAGAACTCGGCAGGGAGGTTATTCCCGCCGCCATCTTGGAGAACTAAGCCCAGATCTTCTGCTCTCTACAATCCGTCTGTCTCTTCATGTCATCCCAGACAGACTTGATGAAGATGAGATCAGGGCTATATCTGTTGGGGCCGGATCGTGACGTCCTCCTAAGGACAAAGGTTGCACCACATAATCATGGGGTTTACATTTCTCTATTCTTCATTCACTTCTTATATACTCGAGTATAAGCCAACCCGAATATAAGCCGAGGCCCCTAATTTTACCACAAAAAACTGAGAAATCTTATTGACTCGCGTATAAGCAGAGGGGGGGAAATGCAGCAGCTACTGGAAAATTTCCAAAATTAAAATGGTCGGAGTTTTTGGGTGCTGGGGAAGGGGAGGGGGTGTTTTGGTTGTCTGTCTGCCGACAGATGAGAGAACGTCTCCTGATTAGTGTTTCGTTCGTCTCCCTCCAGCACGGATATCTCACTGAAGCAGAGGATCGAGTATTTATCCATAGCCATCCTAAGTGCCAAAAGCTCCACCGGCGTGTCCACGCTGTCTGACGGAGAATTCTTACACGAACTTGAAGAGAAAATGGAGGTAAGATGTTTGTGTGATAAGATAAGATAAGATAGTGATGCCTCTGGATTCAAGAGTTTTATTTTATCAATAGCAAAGATATGAAAGTTAGAAAAATTGTGAGATCTTGTTAGGATCCCAAAGTCCAGAATCTCTGCTCTCCAAATATGTTGTTCTAGGTGCAGAATTTTGGGTGCAACATGAAAAGTTTTGGAATCTGTGTCAGATTCCCTCCTGATCCTGCCATTGTATATATAGGAGGTAGGCTGAAATGAGTGTCCTGCTCTGTGTAGGCCCAGACATCAACGGATTTGGGGGCGAATCTGCAGTGTATAGGGGGGCTACAAGTGAGAGCAGACAGAATACAGTCTCCCGTCACCCCCGGGGATGAAGGAACATTTCTCCATGTTAGTAATTCTCGTCACAGTCACCAGTGTGCTCGGTGGATTGGGATCGAGGGATGGTGCAGGAACCCCTATATCATCATCTTCTCACCTCCTATTTGTACGATTTGTTTTTACATAGTAGCCTTAACGTTCCCCATATACAATATGTCTAACCGCTTCCTCTGTTTATCCATAGGTGGCCCGAATCCAGCTCCAGATCCAGGGAACGTTAATCAGAAGATACGCCAACCACCCATCCACACAGAACGCTGTGGCGCTGCTGGACTCGCAGTTAATGGATGCTACACGGGTAGGTTGCCGTGCACGGGGTGTTATCTGGTTTCTGTTATTGGATATTAGATCCCCCCCCCCCCCCAGGCCAGCATGGCTTCCGATATTGCCTACTCTCCAGGAGCCGCGCTGCAAACTAATGTTGGGTTTTGGGACATTGGAGTCTGTGTATGGGACCTACAGTTTGTGCGGCTCCTGAAATGTAAGCCAAAGAAACCGGATAACCCCTTTAATATTTCCTCCCCATTGCTGCAGATATAATCCGTATACCATTTCTTGTTTTCAGCTATATGGAGAATTCGCGGACCCATTCAAGCTCTCGGAGTGCAAACTAGCCATCATTCACTGTGCCGGCCATTCTGACCCCATCTTGGTGCAGAGCCTGTGGGAAGAAATTATAGAGAGAGGTATATGCTGTCATCTTTCTATAGTAAAGGGGTTTTCACTAATAAAGTCAATGCGTCCGATCAGGGAATATGGATATCCTATATTCCACTGTGCGGCATCAAGAGTAACGGCTCTGTAAGAGTAGGCCCAGCGATGGCGGACACCTTTCCGTGTCACATGATCTGAATGAACGCCATGTTATACTACAATTTCCAGTAAAGCCAGGGGTGTAAGTGGGAACCAGGACAGTCAGCATAAGAGGGGATTTTCGGGATCTCTTAGACATGTGTACTTAGATTTATAATGTGTGTCAATTGTGTCCTCAGAATTAAATGACAGCCTAGGAATGAACCCGGCCGAGCGGATGCAAGTATTAAATCTGAAGCTGACTTCGCTTGGCAAGGTCTACGCCAGCACGCCGCGCTACTTCCCACTTGGTAAGACAGACCTATTAATTTTCGTGTCCTCTCACGATCCGCCATGTAGATCCTGTGGGAGCTCATTTATGGAGAATCGCTCATTAGTAGACAGAAGGGCTCAGGAGGATTAATATATGGTGTGTGCCGAAACCTCACAGTGCACGCAACGGGTGTCTACATCACATGTCCCCATGTGACAGGATAGCATCTTATAGTGTAAGAAGTTTGCCCTGCTTGCTGCTGCACACATAGACATTGACTGTCCCATTCACGCATGTGCTTGTTGCAGAAACATCTGCATTCTGATGTATAGAACTGAATTTCAGTTCCCAGAATTTCTGCAACAAATCTACCTGTGGATTCACCCTTGGACTTTATCCATAGGGCCATAGTTGTGTGCGGGGTTAATGGAAACCATGCTTTCCATGACGCCACCAATAGAATAGAAGGATCAAACTGCAAAAGCGTACAGGGATAGGGCCTGTTCCATATTTTGCAGCTTGGCTTTATGGCTCCCATGTGGATCTGTACTTCTATACGCTGCAGTCGGCTGTCACTGGTCTGAGCACTTGGTTAGCACACATTGAAATAAATGCAATTCATGTGTTGCGACCTTACACAAAGTATGATCCACAGCACTGTACATATTTTCATTTCTCCCATTTGTCCCTGCCCCCATTAAAGGATCACAGTCTAAACTTCCAAATACAGTTTGCCCATGTGCTGCTAATGCTGTGCATTAGCAGCACATGGGCAAACTGTATTTGGAAGTCCACTAGACCTTCAAACCAGGGCAGAGTCCAAACTGAATCCGAAACCGCCGTGGGGCCCGTTCTAATAAAGACCATTTCAAAAACATTGAGGGGCCGCTCAAAGAAAGTAGTAGTCGAGCCAAAGGGTGGGTTGAAATTGTGATATCAGCCAATCATAATGTCAGGACTTATGGGTCCATATGTTATTGTGGAACCGTAATAATGGGTAGCACATGGACCAAAGCTACAGATGCTTGGACCTGGCCAGGCTAACCCACCATGAAGTAGACCTCACACTGCAGGGCTAAATCCACCAAGGCTGCTGTTGACGGACCTTGAATTGCAGTGGATTTATGTAGCGAGGGGACACTTGTATTGACTATTCTTCTAGGCACAGATTATATCCTTTCTTTGCTTCTAGAATTTTTAGTGAAGCACCTAGAAAGACACGTCTGCAACCTGAACTGGGACGTCGGCTTTGTATCACAGACCATGCAAGAGATCGATGTGTCTGTTCCAAAGCTGCTTGAAGTATATGATCACCTGTTTAAAGAACGGGTAAGAGTCTTGTAGATCACCCCCAACACCTTATGCAAACCCCTATCTGTCTGTATGCGTCGTGTAATAATAAAACTTAATTTGCAGGATCCATTTTGGGCTAGAGTGAAGAAACCTTTGCACCTGCTGGAGTGTATACACGTACTGCTGTCTGGATACGCCCAGGACCCCAATAGAGTCCAGAGGCATGAAAGGTGAGAGCTTAGGGCTTGGCCCTAAACTTATTTCTGCAAGACCGTTCATTTCAGGAGCTTGCTGGATGTCATGCATTTTGGGGTTTACTGTCCCTTTTAAAGGGGTTTTCCCTTAAGACCGGTCAGTTGAAGATCTGCAGGACCCCAAAAATCAGCTGTTTGAAACGCTTTCCAATTCGGTGACGTTACAAGGCTTGTTGTCAACTCTATCCCATTCAAGTAAATGGGGTGAGCTGCAATGCCAGATACAACCACTATACGCGTTACAGCGCTGTGCTTAGTACTGAACACTGCAGCCACCTTGAAGAGCTGATCCGTGAGAGTCCTTGATGTTGGACCTATCCTAAAGATAGGCTATCGATTATTAACCCCCAAACCCCTATCTTATGATGTATCTGATCTAACTTTCGTCTGTCTTCCTCCTAGGCGGCTCTTTAACGTGATGTGTCTGGACGCCATCTCCCTCTACCTAGTCGAGCTCCATTCGATGGAGCCTACGCTGGCGGTACAGACGGCCGTAGGAAACTTCAAGTCGTTACAAGCCAAAATAGAAAGATTAGGTTTTAACTAGTCCTCGCGATGAATTCATTTTTTTAACTGGTTATTTTGTACGACCTTGGACTGAGCCAACCATGGTGGACACCAACAAGGACTTGGAAGGGATCGGAGGCGGACGCAGATTTTGTATTCTTGACTTTGCAATCAGATATAAGTTATGTAAATAAAACCAATGGGTTTAATACAGGATGCAGCGAGCCTATCTGTCTATGGGGGGGGATAAATCCTGATTCTGCTTATAAAATTTGATTCATTCGTAGCCCGATTTCTCAGGGAAAGCTCTCATTGCGAATCTGACGGACTGTAGCGCAATTGTTGATGTGATATTGCTCCAGGTATGTAAAGGATTACAGGTGTTGACTGATTAGACGGGTTCCTGCCACTAGAGGGTGTGAAAGTGCCCCTTAAAAGGCTCTCTGAGGCTACTTTTGGGTAGCGTACCTCTTGACTGCTAGACCTGGTTCAACGACGCACTCAAAGACATTTTGCCAAGTTGACTTTGGGGGGGGGGATCATTGGACTGAGAGGAGCAGAATGGTTGTTTCATTGAATTGCCTGACATGTAGGACGGTAAAGACGTGAACAAACTCTAGATGACTCAGCACAAGCATCTCCCACAGTTTTTGTCCACCATCTAGACACAGGGGGCGCTCTCATTGCACATTCTGTCTCTGCTCAGACCATTTCCAGACAGTTAGCTGAAGAAGACTTGGTGCTATGGCATCCATTATATGTCCTGCAATTGACAACCAGCTAGCGTCGCCTTCTCTTACAGTGGCATGAGAAACCCGGATTGCTACAGCCTGGAAATCTTTAGAGACAAATCCAGGTTCTTTTTGGGTTCCATTGACTTCTATACACTGCAGCCGGCATTCAGTGGTCTGAGCACATGGTTAGCACACACTGACATAAATACAATTCATGTGTTGCATCCTAACACAAAGTATGACAGTACTATACATATATTCATCTTTCCCATTTGTCTCTGCCCCCATTAGGGATCACAGTCTAAACTTCTAAATACAGTTTGCCCATGTGCTGCTAATGCACAGAGACCTTCAAGCCATGGAAGAGTCCAAACTGAATCCGCACGGCCACAAAGACAATGTCCTCTGACCATTTAAAAATACTGAAATATCAGCTATGTGTCTTGTTGCAGTCACCAAACCAGCACAGTCATATACACCAACACTCACCTCTGTTCCGCGTGTCAAATTTTCTCCTACTTTGGCCTTTCGCTGATCAAGACTTCATCAAAGGTCCAACTAGATTTGGAGAAGCCCAGTGTGAACTCCAATCAACAATTTTTTATTTACAGGGAACCTTTCACCAACTCCAACTGATTCTGCTGCAATTAATTTTTTTCTCCAGCCCCCTCCATTCCTGAGCAATCGGTGTAGTTAGTTTCAGCACAATTATATTCTCTATTGATGGGTGGTCCTTGTCTATGTTCACCAGCACCGCCCACCTGACAGGAGAGAGTGTGATTGTGCTGAAGGTAACAAAAGTGATTTCTCGGGAATGGTGGGGGGGGGGGGGGGGGGGGCGAGAGATGAAATTTACCCTATCAAATTTGCTTTTCCTGGAGTCCAGAGGCAGTGCACCATTGGGATATTATCTGCCCTAGGTACAGGTTAATAAGCAATAATCATCATCAAGGAGTCAATGAAGACCTGCCTATTAGAGGCCTCTGACCTACTGAGACTCAGTATCATACCTAAGCACGTCTACGCTGTACTAATAACCGTAGTAATAGATACCCATGTTCCTACTTTGCATATTTTGGTGTAACTGTACCCTGCCAAACTCTGCCCTTGATCTAGAAGT
This sequence comes from Leptodactylus fuscus, assembly GCF_031893055.1. Classification (NCBI taxonomy): domain Eukaryota; kingdom Metazoa; phylum Chordata; class Amphibia; order Anura; family Leptodactylidae; genus Leptodactylus; species Leptodactylus fuscus. The sequence goes on from NC_134265.1 coordinate 18,334,596, forward strand.
GGCTCGAGTAGCGTGCGCCCCCACAGAATGTGGTCAGGGTTGGTCTGAGATGTCCTAGCCGATCCTAATGGAGTCTGATCCATCTTCGTAGTGTTTATTCGTAGGGGCAGACTCTTGAGTATGAACACGACTGCAGGTAGTGGCTGACCGGCTGGAAGCATTATCCGCTAGCCATTGTAACACCTATTCCTGGTGCTCGGGCCTGGTCTGTGTTGTACCCTGCTTAATGCAGCTGTCATATCAGGAATTGTGAGGAGCGCATCCTAATCTTTCTATCGCTTTAAATTTATGTTTCTGACCATATTAATGTAGAGGAAAGAAAGTTTCCAAGTATTTTTCCACTTTCATAGAGGTTTTAGTGAGTTTGTAAAGTGTCCAGTGTAATGGATGGGATAGGATTTCACATAAGTCTGCCACCCATGGAAACTCATGCTGCAGAAACTGAGGGAGCTGACTTTGATGAACCCTTGGGTTTTGGAGTTGGAACTCCATCAAAGGTCTCTGCTGCTCACACACCCTGCTCAACATATGGTGTCTAGGGTTTCAGCGTGTGGTGACCTCGCACAACAGCCAGTGCTTCAGGCAGATGTAGGCGCTGCTGGAGTGTATTGAGGCTAGCACCAGGTACTGTAGACTTGCCAAAGTGGGGCGCACAAGTGCCGCAGCCGCACTTTCACCAGTAGCTTGTGAACATTGGGGTACTTTTTCAAAAACCGTTGCCCCACTAAGTTGAAAACGTGGGCCATGTGTGGACCGTTTTGGAGTCTGGCAAGCTCCAGAGCCGCTACCAGGTTCCGGCCATTATCACACACGAAAAAATGCCTGGGCCCAGGTGCAGCGGCGAAAACCATATTGTCATCTTGGAACAGTGTGCTGTCTGTCCCCCAAGCTGATGATCTTTAGCATGGCCTGCTGACGTCTCCCCACGCTAGTGTTGCAGCGTTTCCAGCTTGTAGCTGGGGTTGATCATCTCCTGGGTGGCGGAGGAGGAGGCTGGTGCCAGGAATATTGGGCAGGGAGACAAGGCAGGCCGCCACAGTTTGCAACCCAGTCCCAGCTTCTACTACATTCAGCCAGTGTGCCGTGATTGAAATGTAGCGTCCCTGGCCGCATGCACTTGTCCATGCCTTGGTGATCAAGTGGAACTTTGTGCAAAGCGCGGAACTTAGGGCCCGCTTGATGTTACGGGACACGTACTGGTGCAAGGTGTGGACGGCGTACCGGGAGAAGTAGGGACGGCATAGCGAGGTACCGCAGTTGCCAGCAGGTGTCCACAAGCCGGGACAGCAACATCTCCTGGGCCAGCAGTTTTAAGATGAGGCCGTTGAAGCCTTGGGCATGTGGGTGGGTTGCATTGTAATTCTGCCTGCGATGAAAGGCCTGGGAGATGGGGAGTTGCTGGGAAGACACGCATGATGGTGCAGGCAAAAGGAGCAGTTGCAGGAAAAGGGGAGGATGAGGATGAACTCCCCAAAGTGTCAGAGGCGGAGGTGACCTGTCTGGTGATCTGGACTGCAGCGCCAGCACTGGCGTCACTGAGGACGGGTTGCTGGTCCACAACCACAAAATTGCCAGGAAATGGTATAGGCTCCAATGTTTGTGCATCAGGACACACAAAGTGGTGTGGTAACTCCTGGGATTGGTGAAGTGGTTGGACAGAGTGAGGGACAGTTACAGGACCTGAAAACATCTCCTGGGAGGGGGGAAATGTGGGATGACTGTCCTGGGAAGATTGGGCATGTTGAGAGGGAGGAGGACCAGACTCTTGGCAAGGAAGAGGTCTTGAGGTAGTGGCTGACTGGCTGGTGGATAAGGAGCTGTAAGCATTATCCGCTAGCCATTGTAACACCTCTTCCTGGTGCTCAGGCCTGGGTAGTGTAGTACCCTGCTTAATGCAGCTATCAAGTCAGGGATTGTGCTGAGTGCATGCTAATATTTCTTTAGCTTAAAATTTGGGTTTCTGGCCATACTATTGGGGAGGAAAGAAGGTTTCCAGGTATTTTTGAACTTTCCATAGAGATTGTACTGAATGTGGGAAGTGTGTAGTTGTTAGGCTGTGATATTGGGGGTAATACAGTGACTTAGGCTTGTTAGATGCCCCCAGACATGCTTCCCCTGCTGTCCCAGTTGCATTCCCGAGGTGTTGGCATCATTTCCTGGGGTGCCATTGTGGACTTGGTGACCCTTCTGTGTCAAATGGTGGGATCCCCTGAAACGAAGCATTTTCTCCCATAGACTATAATGGGGTTCGATATTCGTTTGAATAGTCGAATATTGAGTGGCTACTGGAATCGAATTTCGAACATTTCACTGTTCGCTCATCTCTAATCACGTAACATCCTAAATCTTATAATAAATACACAAGGGCTTGTCTAAATAACCCAGCGGATTCAGTAATGGACGAATACTGTACATGCTATATACCATTCAGTAACAGACTTACACATGCTATATACCATTCAGTGAGGGACTTATACATGCTATATACCATTCAGTAACAGACTTACACATGCTATATACCATTCAGTGAGGGACTTATACATGCTATATACCATTCAGTGAGGGACTTATACAGAAAGATTATGAATGATAATCTGTTTTCCCTTAGCCCAAACAGCAGCACAACTGGGGTATTCCTGCCCCTATAAGCTGTTAGGACAGGTGGAATTTTTAATTACCTAACAGCTTTTGACCTCTATAAGAGGCCGGAAGACCTGCTCCTCCCTTGTGTTAGTAACAAGTATGATATACAGAGCAATCTATGCCAAGAGCTACACACACATACACAAAATCTGTACAATAGCACCTCTTAGGGAGGGAGCCTTGTGCTGCTGTTTGGGCTAAGGGAAAACAGATTATCATTCATAATCTTTCTTTCCCCCTACGCCCAACAGCAGCACAACGGGGGATTTAGCAAGTATCGCTATTACCCTAGGGTGGGTGATCCTGGCAGGCTGATGCCAAGACGGGGTGCCCAAATGCTGTAGCATCGGCCGTACGCCAGTCCAATCTGTAGTGTTTGGCAAAAGTCAGCTGTGAGCTCCAAGAGGCTGCAGCACATATCTAGATAAGATAAGATAATCCTTTAATAGTCCCACCTTGGGGAAATTTCAGCGTGTTACAGCAGCATAGTAATACAGATACAGGATAATACAGAGTAATATGTTACAGACGTAGACACAGATAAGCTGAGAAGAGAAGATATACTAGGAGTCCATGGCAGCTAAGGAAAAACAGAAGAGAAAGAGGAAGACCTCATGGTCATCCTCATAATCATTAGTTCTCTGTGCGGAGAGCTCTTCGTTTGGTCTGATGTAGATTATACAGCCTGGTCGCGGTTGGAAGGAAGGACCTGCGATAGCGCTCCTTCTCACACTTGGGGTGAAGCAGACGGTCGCTTACAGTGCTGCCAAGTCCCATCAGGGTCCCATACATGGGGTGGGATTTGTTCTCCCGCATGGAGGTCACCACAGACAGTATCCTTCTGTCACCCACCACCTGTACTGGGTCCAAGGGGCTCCCCAGGACAGAGCTGGCCCTCCTGATCAGCCTGTCAAGTCTATTTCTGTCCCTGGTTGATATACTGCTCCCTCAGCAGGCCACACCGAAAAAGATGGCTGAGGCAACCACAGAGTTGAAGAAGGCCCTAAGAAGTGTCCCCTGGACTCCGAAGGCCCTCAGCCTCCTGAGCAGGTAGAGTCTGCTGTGGCCCTTTCTGTGCAGCGCCTCCAGGTGATCAGCCCAGTCTAGTTTATTATTGAGGAGCACGCCCAGGTACTTATAGGTCCTGACTATCTCAATACATGTTCCTTGGATCTCCACCGGGGTCGGAGCACCTCTCCGTTTACTAAAGTCCACCACCATCTCCTTGGTCTTCCCAGCATTAATCCTGAGCTGGTTCTGCTGGCACCATTCAACAAAATCCCGGTTTAAGTCTCTGTATTCCCTATCATCGCCATCAGTGATAAGGCCGACTATAGCAGAGTCATCGGAGGACTTCTGTAAGTAACAACTGGAGGAGTTGTGCCTAAAGTCAGCAGTGTACAGTGTGAAGAGGAATGGGGCAAGAACTGTACCTTGAGGTGCCCCCGTACTACAGATCACAGTGTCAGACACACAGTCCTGGGCTCTCACATACTGAGGGCGGTTTGTCAGGTAGTCTAGGATCCAGTTGGACAGGTGATGGTCCGCACCACCAAGGTTCAGCTTCTCCCTCAGTAGCCCTGGCTGAATGGTGTTGAACGCACTGGAGAAATCAAAGAACATTATTCTCACAGTGTTCCCGGGTTTCTCCAGGTGAGAGAGAGCTCTGTGAAGAAGGTGGATGATGGCGTCATCTACCCCAATGCCTGGCCGGTAGGCAAACTGGAGGGGGTCCAGAGCGGAGCTCACTAGGGGGCGTAGGTGTGTCAGGACCAGTCTCTCTAGGACCTTCATTAGGTGTGATGTCAGTGCTTCAGGTCGGTAGTCATTGTAGCCCATTGGGTTGGGTTTCTTTGGGACTGGTACCACGCAAGATGTTTTCCACAGTTGAGGTACCACCCCCAGCTTCAGGCTCATATTGTACATGTGCGTTATAATACCACACAGCTGGTCACTGCACATTTTAAGAACTCTTGCGCTTATACCATCAGGTCCCCCCGCTTTGTTCGCTCTAATATTCTTCATTTCCTTACACACCTGAGACTCCTGCAGGATCAGATAGTCAGATTGCAGTTGACCGCAGGTCGGTGGGGGTTGGGTCTTGGTGTGTGGGGGGAGGGCGGTTGGCTGACAAGCTGGTGGAGGGAGCATTTGCTTGGAGTCGAATCTATTGAAGAATAGATTAAGCTCGTTAAGCCACTTCCTGTCCCCTACTGTTCGGTGCCTTGTCTTTTCCTTGTGTCCTGAAATTGCCTTAAGGCTGTCCCACACCTCAGAGATTCTACCCTCCCCCATCTGTAGCTCCATCTTCCGTCTGTAGTTGGCTTTCCCTTCCCTGATCAATTGTCTCAGCTGTTTCTGAACCGCCCCCAGGCCATCTTTGTCCCCAGACCTAAAAATTCTCTTTTTTTGCTTGAGGAGAGTTTTAATCTCAGAGTTAATCCATGGTTTGTTATTGGAGAAACACCTCACCTTCCTAGTTGGTACCGTGCTGTCCACACAGAAATTAATGTAGTCCGTTATGCAGTGTGTGAGTCCCTCAATGTCCTCTGGAAATGAGTCTTGAAACACTTCCCATAAAGTTATATCAAAGCAGTCCCTTAGAGACTCGACACTTCCCTCTGACCAAATCTTCACGGTACGGGTAACCGCCGGTTCTCTGCGCACCAGTGGAATGTATGTGGGTCGCAGATGTACCAGGTTGTGATCTGATCTGCCTAGGGGTGGTAGGGCAGATGAGTTATATGCATCCCTTACATTGGCAAAGAGCAAGTCCAGCGTCTTGTTGTCTCTTGTATGGCAGGTTACATACTGTGTGAAGCCTGGTAGAGTGGATGCTGAGACATGGTTGAAGTCTCCAGACACTAGGAGCAGGGCATGGGGGTGAGATGATTGCAGCTCACTCACAACAGCATGGAGGACTTCACAGGCAGCGTCAGCTTTAGCAGAGGGGGGGACATAGGCAGCTAGTACAATAACATGTGATAGTTCCCTTGGCAGGTAAAAAGGTCTCATGCCCACGGCTAGCAGTTCAATATCCTTTCCACACAATTGTTTCTTAACCACAATATGTCCTGGATTACACCATCTCTCATTGACAAATATTGCAATTCCTCCGCCTATTCGCTTACCGCTCTCCAGTGTTCTGTCCGCCCGAAGAAGTTTGAAGCCCTCCACGGAGGCAAGTATGTCCGGAGTGATTTCAGTAAGCCAAGTCTCTGTAAACAGCATCATACTGCACTCACGAAACTCCTGTTGATGTCTGGTCAGTGCTGTCAGTTCATCCATCTTATTCACAATTGATCTCACATTCCCCATAATGATGGACGGGATCACATGCTTTTTGCGTTTTCTTCCTTCGCGTCTCAGTATGCCGGCTCGTTTTCCACGTTTTCTGCGTTTTCTAAGTCTCCTTATTAGTTCGTGGGGGATGGTAAGAGCATGCTTGTCCAGCTTGTCCTGCAGCATGCTTCTAAGGTGTAATAGTGTCTCCTTAGTGTAAACCAGTCTTCCTTGTCTGTGTGGAGGCATGCTTCAGACAAAAAGGCTCAAAAAGGATTTCTTTATAAGAGTTTCTGCATCAAATTCCAGCCCATGGTAAGTTCTTATACTAATACTCCTTATAGTAATAGAAAAAAGTGAACAAAAAAGGACGGGATAGAGAAAGATCAGTTTAGTTTCAGCAGCTGTAAACACATGCAGCCACACTCTAGGCAGGCGCAGGGTCTAGAGGCTCTAGAGAGAGGAACCGTGTCTCTGCCCATGATGTCGCCACTGATCGGGTGGTATGGGCTCGTAGGAAATCTGGAACAGGAAGATTCTGAGCCCGTAGGGAACAGCTGATAGCTTCTCTGATCCATCTAGACAGGGTTACCTTTGATGCTTTAGCGCCTCTATTGTGGCCAAACACATTAACCAGAAGATTCTCTGATCTTCGGAACGGTGCTGTACGATCCAGGTAGATACGTAGTGCTCTTACCAGATCCAGTGTGTGTAGCTTCTCCTCCTGCTCAGTGGCAGGGGAGGGAAAGAAGCCCGGTAGGGTGATCACTTGATTGGTGTTCTGAAGTGTGGGTACCTTCAGCAAGAATCCTGGAACGAACCTTAGCTGTACTCTCAGATATGCAACTCTCCAACCTCCCTCCCCCCCCGGCCATGTCCACCAAACCTTAGTCAATGAAGACAGTTCTCTAGCACAGAAATTGACCAGGGAGCTTCACCAACTGATGTGCTTGCAACCGGAGCGACAAGCACTAACTGAAGCTCTAAGGGGACTTAAATAGGCCAGGGGGCGGGGTTTTGCCCGGAGCCCCGCCCAAGGGGTAGGGGCTACAACGGAGGCAGAATCTCATGAAAAAAAAGGGGAGGGGAGAAGACAGGGGGAGGGGGATCTGACCCAGGTATGGTCCCCAGGACCGGGGGACCCCCCTCCCGAACTACCGTGCAATGCTCGTGTCTAGGGGTTGTTCTCTTCCCGTCCGCCGCGAGACCCACGCACTGCACATGTGCGGCGGACCCTATTAGACGGCGGACCGGAGGAACCTGAGAAAGGTTCCTAGGTCTAGCGTTCCTAGGGGAAAGCCCCGACCCGGCGCGCCAGCCGGACAGGAGCGTGCACGAGCCGGCAGGGTCCCCGCCGGGAGAAGGGGACCTCTGCTGAAAAAAGAGGATGTCCAGAAAAAAGATCTTCTGCTGTCAGGTACTGGTGGGGGAGAGCAGTGAACCCCTATAGGAGGTCAGAACATCTGCTCCCCCCCTGACCACCTGTCCTGTCCCACAGGACAGAAAAAAACACAAGGGAGGAGCAGGTCTTCCGGCCTCTTATAGAGGTCAAAAGCTGTTAGGTAATTAAAAATTCCACCTGTCCTAACAGCTCATAGGGGCAGGAATACCCCAGTTGTGCTGCTGTTGGGCGTAGGGGGAAATGCTATATACCATTCAGTAATGGACTTATACATGCTATATACCATTCAGTGAGGGACTTATACATGCTATATACCATTCATATAGCATATATACCATTCGCGGCTACTGGCTTGTAGACGCGATGTGATGACGTCTGAATCTGGGGGCAGAGATGTGGGGACATGAATCTGGGGGCAGAGATGGGGGGACATGAATCTGGGGGCAGAGATGGAGGGACATGAATCTGGGGGCAGAGATGGGGGGACATGAATCTGGGGGCAGAGATGGGGGGACATGAATCTGTGGACAGAGATGTGGGGACATGAATCTGGGGACAGAGATGGGGGACATGAATCTGGGGGCAGAGATGTGGGGACATGAATCTGGGGGCAGAGATGGAGGGGACATGAATCTGGGGGCAGAGATGGAGGGGACATGAATCTGGGGGCAGAGATGGAAGGGACATGAATCTGGGGGCAGAGATGTGGGGACATGAATCTGGGGACAGAGATGGGGGACATGAATCTGGGGGCAGAGATGGGGGGGCATGAATCTGGGGGCAGAGATGTGGGGACATGAATCTGGGGGAAGAGATGGGGGGACATGAATCTGGGGGCAGAGATGGGGGGACATGAATCTGGGGGCAGAGATGGAGGGACATGAATCTGGGGGCAGAGATTGGGGGACATGAATCTGGGGGCAGAGATGGGGGGACATGAATCTGGGGGCAGAGATGGAAGGGACATGAATCTGGGGGCAGAGATGGGGGGACACGAATCTGGGGGCAGAGATGGGGGGACATGAATCTTGGGGCAGAGATGGAGGGGACATGAATCTGGGGGCAGAGATTGGGGGACATGAATCTGGGGGCAGAGATGGAGGGGACATGAAACTGGGGGCAGAGATGGAGGGGACATGAATCTGGGGGCAGAGATGGAGGGGGGGACATAAAACTGGGGGCAGATGAAGGGTGTATATGAAACTGGGGGAGAGATAGAGGGGGAACATATAATTTACGGGTGACTGTAGGAGGATTATACTGTGTGCGGGCACATGAAAAATTAATCAGAATGGGCGGAGTCAACACAAAAGTGGGTGGGGCTAAATTTTGTCCCTCTTTCAGTTCTTCAAAAGTTGGGAGGTATGCTTATACATGCTATATACCATTCAGTGAGGGACTTATACGTGCTATATACAGTACATGCTATATACCATTCAGTGAGGGACTTATACATGCTATATACCATTCAGTAATGGACCTATACGTGCTATATACAGTACATGCTATATACCATTCAGTAAGGGACTTATACCGCGGCAGTGCCCGCACCTAACAAAATGCAGGTTGGGTCGGTCGGCAGGGCAATTGCCGAGGGCCCCAGCACTGCAGCAGCGGCTAACAGAGTAGAGCAGCCAGCGCAGGGAGCTGCAGCTATGGACATGGGAAGCTCCACTCAGCGCTGTCAGGAAGCTTCTCCTCACCCCCTTCTCTGGCTGCCCTCTGTCAACCAATGAGAGGGTGAGGAGAGCCCAGGAGGCGGAGCTTATCGCTCTACAGAAGATCCCTGCTGTCCTGCACACGTGAGAGGGAGAAGAGGAAGCTTCAGCAAACTGAAAGTAAAGAAAGAACATGCAGGTACAGGCTGGAGGGGGGAGGGGGTTACACTTACTATGCCTATTAATGTCAGGCATTGGGAGTTATTCATTTAGTTTTAGTAACTCCATGTGCCTCATATTAATAGCAGTTAACCCCATCATGTCCCTCATATTAACCCCCTGTGTACTTCACCATAAGGGTTACTGATGTGTGAGATATATGGGGGTACTAATCATGAAGATACTTCATTATTACCTCCATGTCTCTCGTATATCAGTAACTCTTATGTGAGGAACACAGGGGGTTAATATGAGGGACATGATGGGGTTAACTGCTATTAATATGAGGCACATGGAGTATCTAAGCTGTAATGCACATGACTGTACTTTTTAGGGCTCGTTCACATCTGCGTTCTCCTCTCCGTTCTGCAGGTTTCCGTTTCCTGCATAAAACAGAGCAAGATACGGAAACCTGCAGGACTCTTTCATTTGAATGGGTGAGAAAGCTGTCCGGCCGTGAGCGGCGGTGAGCGTTTTATGCTCTCCGCCGCGAAACCGTTTTTTTAAAATCCGGACACAGAGTCAGATATGTAGTACTCTGTGTCCAGATTAAAAAACGGTTTCGCGGCGGAGAGCATAAAACGCTCACGGCCGGACCCGGTCTGTGGTTTCCGTCTTCTTGCATGCAGAAGACGGAAACCACAGAACGGAGACCCGAACGCAGGTGTGAACCCAGCGTCATCCTCAATTGTGGATAAAAGTTTGTACTATTATACTTCAATGGGCCCAGTACACATGGCCATTGTTTTTGCGGCTGTGTGTTAGGGCCACATTGAAGAGCTGCAAATTATGGAGCAGGTCCTATATGTGTCCTATACCTAGACCAGTCATGTCCTCATAAATGGGTGGTATTACACAGGGGCGGATCCAGAGCCGGGCAACCACCTGGGGCCCCCGCCCAGCGGGGCCCCGCGGCGCGGCCTGGACCTAACAAAATGGTCCTGGTTGGCGGGAGGTATGTCCCGATTTTAACTCATCGGCGATGAGCTGAATACATAGGCATTTAAAGCAGGAGCTGTCAAAGTTCAGCTCCTGCTTTAATGCTGCGCTCCGGCATTTGTAGCCGCGATGTGATGACGTCACATCGCGCCTACAATATGTGTATGAGTGAGACTGCGTAGAGAGCGGTGGGGGAGCGAGGGAAGGAGAGTGTGGTTTTTTTTTTGTGTTAAACATTAAAATGGAACATAATATAGGGGGCCCATGAAACTGGGGGCAGATGAAGGGGGAGGGGGGAGAACGGCATGACACTGGGGCAGATGAAGGGGGAGAGAACAGGATGACACTGGCGCAGATGAAGGGGGGGAGAACAGCATGACACTGGGGCAGATGAAGGGAGAGAGAACGGCATGACACTGGGGCAGATGAAGGGAGAGAGAACAGCATGACACTGGGGCAGATGAAGGGAGAGAGAACAGCATGACACTGGGGCAAATGAGGGGGAGGGAGAATGGCATGACACTGGGGCAGATGAAGGGGGGAGAATGGCATGACACTGGCGCAGATGAAGGGGGAGAGAACAGCATGACACTGGGGAAAATGAAGGGGGTGGGGAGAACAGCATGACACGGGGCAGATGAAGGGGGGTGAATGGCATGAAACTGGGCAGAAACGGGGGGACATGAAACTGGGGACAGAGATGGAGGGGGACATGAAACTAGGGGCAGATGAAGGGTGTATATGAAACTGGGGGAGAGATGGAGGGGGGGCATATAATTTACGGGTGACTGTAGGAGGATTATACTGTGTGGGAGCACATGAAAAATGAATGAGAATGGGTGGGGTCAACATAAAAGTGGGTGGAGCCAAGTTTGTTGCGGCGCGCACGGCGCACCGCACATTTTCTCCATCTTTCTTATTTTCAAAAGGGAGGTATGGGTTACAAGCATGAGGCTTGGTGGTGCTTCTATGCCACTGGCCTTGCGTGCACGCTCCCAATGCAGCTAATAGTACACAAATAAGGTCAGTTTTATAAGGTGTGCAAGCACAGCTAACTATTTAAAAAAACGCCTCAAAAATGCATTTTTTGGGCTAATGTTTTAAAAAAGTCCTGGGGGGACCCCCAGACCCCCCCGTAAGTAGGGCCCCGCCAAAGTCAATTGCCCAGGGCCCCGCAAAGCCTGGATCCGCCACTGTATACATGCCATATACCATTCAGTAATGGACTTATACATGCTATATACCATTCAGTAACGGACTTATACATGCTATATACCATTCAGTAATGGACTTATACATGCTATATACCATTCAGTAATGGACTTATACATGCTATATACCATTCAGTAACGGACTTATACATGCTACTGTATATACCATTCAGTGAGGGACTTATACATGCTATATACCATTCAGTAATGGACTTATACATGCTATATACCATTCAGTAACGGACTTAGGGTGCATGCACACTACGTAACGCCGGGCGTGTATGAGAGCCGTACACGCCGGCGTTACAGCAGGGCTGCCGAACACTTCCCATTCACTTCAATGGGAGTGCTCGTAAACGCCGCTGTTACGAGCGCTCCCATTGAAGTGAATGGGAAGTGTTCGGCAGTCTGCCGTAATGCCGGCGTGTACGGCTCTCATACACGCCCGGCGTTACTCAGTGTGCATGCACCCTTATACATGCTACTGTATATACCATTCAGTAATGGACTTATACATGCTATATACCATTCAGTAAGGGACTTATACATGCTATATACCATTCAGTAACGGACTTATACATGCTATATACCATTCAGTAACGGACTTATACATGCTATATACCATTCAGTAAGGGACTTATACATGCTATATACCATTCAGTAACAGACTTATACATGCTATATACCATTCAGTAAGGGACTGATACATGCTATATACCATTCGTTGCTATATACCCTTGCAGTTTGTACTCTTGATCTGCGGCTGAGGATCCTGCGTCTTTGGCAAGTGCTGTGTATACCCTTCCAATATGGCGGCGACACAGCGGCAAGGCTGTACACGCTCATTCTGGTTGCAGGACCTCTATAGTGAGAGACTCCAGACCTGTATCAGTATTTCAGCAGAAGTGACTGTCACGACAGGCGGTAATATCCCAATGGTTACTGCTGACGGATGAACAGAAAAGAAAACAATTCCATCTATGCTGGAACCAATGGAGGGGCGGCTATTGGAAGATGCCAAGAGATGGAATTGGAGAAGATGGTGAAAGGTCCTGTTTAAATCCGTACCCCATGGTTATCAATCCCCACCCAGTCCATGGCCACAAAATCTAGAATTTCATCATCAGGACAAGTTTTATTCATTCCAAACACAACCCGGTATTAAGAACAATGCAAAAAAATGAAACAAATATTACATATACAAAGCTACTTGACAATCCATTGCATGGCAAGGTAGACGTAGGTGACAAGTCCTGCGGGAGTTCGGACGTGGTTTTTGGTGACTGTCATCCGCACGGACACTTCTTCATACTGTATATAAATATATAGGGGATGATGGTGGTGTAGGATGCAGCCATGAAACTCGCCCTATAGATGACGTGCGAGGTTCCATCGATGTCTTCCTTGATTCTTAGAGTCAAATGTGTCACCCAGAATACCATAAACACTCCGACCACGGCCATGATGCTTAGGGCAGCTCTCATCTGTGTCGTGACAGCGGAGAATCTTGTGGGAGTCTTACCTACCAAATGAGATTTACCGCCTAAGGACTTAAGACGTTCCGGGACGTTCTTGTCGCTGGCATTTTCCAGTTTGAACCGGCCTTGAGACCACATGAAGCTATCGGAGCGGACCTCACCTGGTATACACGTTTTGTCATCGGTCGCTGGGGCAAGGACTAAGCGGCTCAGATTGAGGTTGTAAAGTCCCGTCGTCTGGGGACCTTCCTTGAAGTTGCAAGGATTGTAATCCACACTGGTGGGTGAATGTTTTTGTTCCTCGACATACGTTACGTGACCTTCCAATGGCTCCGTAGGATTTTCCTTGATAGGGTCTCTCCTTGGATCCTCGAAGGTTGTCCAGATGGTTTGTGTCGACCCAAAGTCAAGCCCGTGTGGAAATGAAGATATGCAAGACCCCAGGTCACAACCTACTTGCCCTTCGGTAAATTGGCACGTGGTCATTGGGCGTTCTCCACCATTGGGAATCGTTGACATCATAGATGATCTGAGAGGCTTCAGGGTTGAAACGCGTTTCCTATTACGTATCAAAAATATGACAATTCTGACATTGATGAATAACATTCCAAGGACGGGAAGAGCGTTGGCCAGGACCAGATAGAAGATCTCATAGACGTTTCTTTGGGACCTGGAAGGGAAGTTGTCCAGACACTGAAGAATATTTTGAGAGGGCTTCTCCTCCTTATCCTCGTTCTTCACCATATGCACGTTACAAAAAAACAGGAGGGGAAGGCTAAAAGTAACCGAAATCAACCAGGCGACGTAGACGAAAATCCTCAAGGATCGGTGCTCCATAGACCGGAGGACGGGGCAGCTTTGGACTTTGTTCCCAACTAACTTCTGAAACCAGAAGATGCTCATGGCGAGCGTAGTGAGAACACTGTTAGTGGTGGAAAGGCTGCCCAAAAACCAGAAGATCTTACAGTACAAGTCCCCCAAGAACCACGTCTCGTATATCTTCACTAGGATGATGGGAATGTCCACCATGCTGTTTGTCAGGAGATTAGACAAAGCAAAGTTGAAGAGAAGAATCTTGTAAGGTTCGATCCTACGATTCACTTTTGGTACAGTGAAGAAGAATAAAGAGGAATTTCCGAAGATCCCCAACAAGCAGAACAATATCCTGAAGCAAATCTCCGTGAGCTTAGACACGTTTGTGTTCATCGTGGTGCTCTCCGCCATGTAGAAATCCTTCAAGTGTATTATCTGACGACTACTCTAACATCGAGACATCTACAAAGGAGATACAATTATACCGAGTCTTCCTAATTGTTGCCACATAGAAATCTAATCCGTATGCATATCCGACTGATAATCCGTCCAGGGGATACTCGCGAGGGGATTAGGATAGTTCCCTGGCACTCGTACATATAGAGGTCGGCACATCAATGACATGGCCAGGTACTAATGAGACTCCTAATGAGGCTACGTGGTGGACACACTGACCAAACCTGCCATTAACTTAAAGGGGTGTTCCGGTTTTATGCACATGATGCTTAATCCCCGCATAAATGAGAAATTCTACAACTCTCTAATAGACTTTTGTTTCAACAAGATCTCTGCTTGCTGTCAGTGACTGAGAAGACTCCTGGCCAGTAACCCTGTACATAGCTAGTCCTGCTCTCAGCTGATACATTGTATCCAGTCTAAACAATGCTCTGTGAGCTCAACAGCCTGGACTCCTCACTGGTACATTGTATCCATTTTAGACAATACTCTGTGAGCTCAACTGCCTGGACTCCACACTGATACATTGTATCCAGTCTAGATAATGCTCTGTGAGCTCAACAGCCTGCACTGCAAGGAGTTTGTATGTTGTCCCCGTGTTTCTGTGTGTTTCCTCTGGGTACTCCAGTTTCCTTCCACGCTCCAAAAACAAAATGATAGGTAATTTAGATTGTGAGTCCTATATGGGACAGTGACCGACAATGTCTGTAACTGAACGATGGAGAACCAAACCACTAAGATAGTGGTTACACACAGGCTGACCGACCCCTCTGACTATAATGGGGTTTGCGGGGTGTCTGCTGTTTTAAAACTGAAAGCATTGCAGAACACTACACCCTGCACCTCACATCTCTCTCCACACCCTGCACTCCACATCTCTCCCCCCTCATTACACCCTGCACCCCACATCTCTCCCCCTCACACTACACCCTGCACCCCACATCTCTCCCCCTCACACTACACCCTGCACCCCACATCTCCCCCTCACACTACATCCTGCACCTCACATCTCCCCCTCACACTACACCCTGCACCCCACATCTCCCCCTCACACTACATCCTGCACCTCACATCTCTCTCCTCACACTACACCATGCACCCCACATCTCTCCCCCTCAGACTACACCCTGCACCCCACATCTCTCCCCCTCACACTACACCCTGCACCCCACATCTCTCCCCCTCACACTACACCCTGCACCCCACATCTCCCCCTCACACTACATCCTGCACCTCACATCTCTCTCCTCACACTACACCCTGCACCCCACATCTCTCCCCCACACTACACCCTGCACCCCACATCTCTCCCCCTCACACTACACCCTGCACCCTACATCTCTCCCCCTCACACTACACCCTGCACCCCACATCTCTCCCCCTCAGACTACACCCTGCACCCCACATCTTTCCCCCTCACACTACACCCTGCACCCCACATCTCTCCCCCTCACACTACACCCTGCACCCCACATCTCTCCCCCTCACACTACACCCTGCACCCCACATCTCTCCCCCACACTACACCCTGCACCCCACATCTCTCCCCCACACTACACCCTGCACCCCACATCTCTCCCCCACACTACACCCTGCACCCCACATCTCTCCCCCTCACACTACACCCTGCACCCCACATCTCTCCCCCTCACACTACACCCTGCACCCCACATCTCTCCCCAATAATACACCCTGCACCCCACATCTCTCCCCCACACTACACCCTGCACCCCACATCTCTCCCCCTCACACTACACCCTGCATCCCACATCTCTCCCCCTCACACTACACCCTGCACCCCACATCTCCACCTCACACTACACACTGCACCCCACATCTCTCCCCCTCACACTACACCCCACATCTCTCCCCCTCACACTACACCCTGCACCCCACATCTCTCCCCCTCACACTACACCCTGCACCCCACATCTCTCCCCCTCACACTACACCCTGCACCCCACATCTCTCCCCCACACTACACCCTGCACCCCACATC
Organism: Leptodactylus fuscus; assembly: GCF_031893055.1. Classification (NCBI taxonomy): domain Eukaryota; kingdom Metazoa; phylum Chordata; class Amphibia; order Anura; family Leptodactylidae; genus Leptodactylus; species Leptodactylus fuscus. The sequence continues at coordinate 18,350,696 of NC_134265.1, forward strand.
TCTCCCCCACACTACACCCTGCACCCCACATCTCCCCCTCACACTACACCCCACATCTCTCCCCCTCACTACACCCTGCACCCCACATCTCTCCCCCTCACACTACATCCTGCACCCCACATCTCCCCCTCACATTACACCCTGCACCCCACATCTCTCCCCTACACTACACCCTGCACCCCACATCTCTCCCCCTCACACTACACCCTGCACCCCACATCTCTCCCCCTCACACTACACCCTGCACCCCACATCTCTCCCCCTCACTACACCCCACATCCCCCCTCACACTACACCCTGCACCCCACATCTCCCCCTCACTACACCCTGCACACCACATCTCCCCCTCACACTACACCATGCACCCCACATCTCTCCCCCTCACTACACCCTGCACCCACATCTCTCCCCCTCACTACACCCTGCACCCCACATGTCTCCCCCTCACACTACACCCTGCACCCCACATCTCTCCCCCTCACACTACACCCTGAACCCCACATCTCCCCCTCACACTACACCCCACCATCTCCCCCTCACACTACACCCTGCACCCCACATCTCTCCCCCACACTACACCCTGCACCCCACATCTCTCCCCCTCACACTACACCCTGCACCCCACATCTATCCCCCTCACACTACACCCTGAACCCCACATCCCCCCCTCACACTACACCCCACCATCTCCCCCTCACACTACACCCTGCACCCCACATCTCTCCCCCACACTACACCCTGCACCCCACATCTCTCCCCCTCACACTACACCCTGCACCCTACATCTCTCCCCTTCACACTACACCCTGCACCCCACATCTCCCCCTCACACTACACCCTGCACCCCACATCTCCCTCACACTACACCCTGCACCCCACATCTCCCCCTCACACTACACCCTGCACCCACATCTCTCCCCCTCACACTACAACCTGCACCCCACATCTCTCCCCCTCACTACACCCTGCACCCACATCTCTCCCCCTCACTACACCCTGCACCCCACATCTCTCCCCCTCACTACACCCTGCACCCCACATCTCTCCCCCTCACACTACACACTGCACCCCACATCTCTCCCCCTCACACTACACCCTGCACCCCACCATCTCCCCCTCACACTACACCCTGCACCCCACATCTCTCTCCCTCACACTACACCCCACATCTCCCCCCTCACTACACCCTGCACCCCACCATCTCCCCCTCACACTACACCCTGCACCCCACATCTCTCTCCCTCACACTACACCCCACATCTCCCCCTCACACTACACCCTGCACCCACATCTCCCCCTCACACTACACCCTGCACCCCACATCTCTCCCCCTCACTACACCCTGCACCCCACATTTCTCTCCCTCACACTACACCCCACATCTCCCCCTCACACTACACCCTGCACCCCACATCTCTCCCCCTCACACTACACCCTGCACCCCACATCCCTCCCCCACACTACACCCTGCACCCCACATCTCTCCCCCTCACACTACACCCTGCACCCCACATCTCTCCCCCTCACACTACACCCTGCACCCCACATCTCTCCCCCTCACACTACACCCTGCACCCCACATCTCTCCCCCTCACTACACCCTGCACCCCACATCTCTCCCCCTCACACTACACCCTGCACCCCACATCTCTCCCCCTCACTACACCCTGCACCCCACATCTCTCCCCCTCACTACACCCTGCACCCCACATCTCTCCCCCTCACACTACACCCTGCACCCCACATCTCTCCCCCTCACACTACACACTGCACCCCACATCTCTCCCCCTCACACTACACCCTGCACCCCACATCTCTCCCCCTCACTACACCCTGCACCCCACATCTCTCCCCCTCACTACACCCTGCACCCCACATCTCTCCCCCTCACACTACACCCTGCACCCCACATCTCTCCCCCTCACACTACACACTGCACCCCACATCTCTCCCCCTCACACTACATCCTGCACCCCACATCTCTCCCCCTCACACTACAAACTGCACCCCACATCTCTCCCCCTCACACTACACCCTGCACCCCACATCTCTCTCCCTCACACTACAACCTGCACCCCACATCTCTCTCCCTCACACTACAACCTGCACCCCACATCTCTCCCCCTCACACTACACCCTGCACCCCACATCTCTCTCCCTCACACTACACCCCACATCTCCCCCCTCACTACACCCTGCCCCCACATCTCTTCCCTCTCCATAACTTTCTATGCTTTCTTGAGAATTGAGAATGTCATGTGACCATCTGACGTCACTCTTTACTATAGTCTGCACATACTGTCAGGTTTCCCTGTCAGAGCTCCCCTAGCGGCAGCTCCCGTACATACACTGGCTGCGGGCTCTGCCTATCTCTATGGGCGGGGCTATCCCGCATCCAGGGGCGGGGCTCCTCCTCTCCGTTACCTCCCGCCGCTGCCGCTCTTCTTCCCGGGCTTCCTGTCCGGAGATCCGTCATGTCAGAGCCCGGGGCCCGGCTGTACGGAGCAGGTGAGAGGCCGGTATATAGGACATGGCTGTATACACTGTACCCTCAGCCTGTCCTCAGTGTCGGGTCCATGCTGAGCCTTGTAGTTCTCCAGCTCTGTACACAGGTTATGGCCTGCTATGTGTTATAGCCGCGGTGACTGCTGGGAGTTGTAGTCATGGGGTGCAGAGGAGTAGCAGGGGGTTCAGCCCTGGAGGTCTACCTATATATTATATATACCGGCTCTGGACACAGTATATACCGTACAGAACAAGTCACCGGGGGGCGCTGGACCGGACATTGGTGGGGACACCGGGGCGCCAGGACAGGTGAGTATGGGGGGCAATGAAAGCGGCTAATACCCTGTGAGGGGGGCAATAACGTGTGTGGCCATTACAGTCATATACTACCTGATTAGTAGCTGGTGCGGGGTCATTGTGGCAAGTGCTGGGTGTGCAGTGACCCCCTGTATGGCGGTGCTATTAGCATCGCTGCGGCCATGACTGCCCCTGTTTACGTCATCCTTAAATTACACCTGGACACATTGTTTTGTACTTTGCTACAGTCGCTGTGTCTTTCATACACCCCCAGATCCCAGGACATCCATTCCAGCCCCAGGGGGGCGCTGATGTGTTGTAAGGAGCATGGACGTCTCTCTAGAGGTTCTTCTGTCTACTAGTATCAAGAGGAAGAAGCCGTGTGTCAGATTGTGCTGGTTAGGTCAGGTCAGTACCAGAAACGTGTTTATACACGTATAATCTACATAAGCAGTAGTCACTTCTCCAGAGCTGCGCTCACTATTCTGCTGGTGCAGTCACTGTGTACATACATTACATTACTTATCCTGTATTATACTCCAGAGCTGCGCTCACTATTCTGCTGGTGCAGTCACTGTGTACATACATTACATTACTTACCCTGTATTATACTCCAGAGCTGCGCTCACTATTCTGCTGGTGCAGTCACTGTGTACATACATTACATTACTTACCCTGTATTATACTCCAGAGCTGCGCTCACTATTCTGCTGGTACAGTCACTGTGTACATACATTACATTACTTATCCTGTATTATACTCCAGAGCTGCGCTCACTATTCTGCTGGTACAGTCACTCTGTACATACATTACATTACTTATCCTGTATTATACCCCAGAGCTGCGCTCACTATTCTCCTGGTACAGTCACTGTGTACATACATTACATTACTTATCCTGTATTATACTCCAGAGCTGCACTCACTGTTCTGCTGGTGCAGTCACTGTGTACATACATTACATTACTTATCCTGTATTATACTCCAGAGCTGCGCTCACTATTCTGCTGGTGAAGTTCCTGACTGACGTCACTTTCTTCTAGGAGAAGGAGGGTGTCTTCCTGGTGGATGAGCGGCAGGTCTGTGAGATAAAGCTTCGCTCCGGCAGTGTGAAGAAGACCATCCTGAAGAAGAGCAATGTGGTGACCCTGGCTACCTCTGATAATGGTCAGTTGCCCCCTCCCCCCCTCTGCAGCGCTCACACAGTAGATCAGTCTTCATTTCTTCTGCACGCTCTTTTCTCTATTGAGACGCCATGCTTGGCTAAGTGTGCATGTGTATGGTGTGGTCAGGAGGAATAGCTTTCTTCCAGCAGTTAATGAAGTCGACCCTCAGCTAGTCCACACAGAGACATAGGAGGCGCACACAGACTTCATGTTGCCCCCGCTGCAGCAGGATATCGGTGGTTACTACCGCCCCCACATTTAAAGGGGTTTTCCAGATTGATGATATTGATGACCTCTCCTTTAGTCGCCGGATACTTGTCCCTCTCGCTATGTGAAGAGACTGTAACGTTTAGATGGTCAATCCGGTCAAGCCCAGTGTGATACGTTGTCTAGTGGTTGTGCTTGGTACTGCAGCTCAGTCCCATTCATTGGAATGGGACTGAGCTGCGAGCAGGCCATGTGACCGATGAACTGCTGCTGTCTATATAAGCTGATCGGCAGGGGTGCTGGGTGTCAGATCCCACTATCTGATGTCCTAGGTAAGACGTTACCTATTTTCCCCTCAGGAGCCTGGCTGGCGGCGCTGCACCTCACCGGGGAGCTGTCCCTGTGGAATAAAGACGCGGACTGTCTGCAGATCGTCCCGACAAATGATGTCATCACTAAGGAAATTGTGTCCGCTCAAGGTAAGCGGGACAGGAAGGCTTGTCTGATGGTGGTCAGGGATGGGGGGGCTGTCTGGTAGAGGGGTACTACCCCAAAAGTAATATCATTTTACCCTGAGCCCCAGTCATGTGTCTCCCGTGTGTTCCTCTCGCAGGAATCTCCTTGAGGCTGCACCTCTATGTGTGCGGTGATGGCCGCAGAGTTCTCCTGGCGACTCACAGCGGCTCTGTCTACCTGTGGGAGAACACCGAGGAAAAGCCTCATCTGATACCTCAGAAGAAGCGGGTCCTGCCGTGCCGGTGGAGTAGGATAGAGCATGGTGATGACGTCACGTTCCCCGGGGTGACGGACAAAGAGGCGACTGTGCACGCCGTATTCATCAAGAGCGAGGTACGGACTGCCCGCCATTGTCCCCGTACAGCCAGGTCTGCCCGCCATTGTCCTGTACAGCCAGGTCTGCCCGCCATTGTCCCTGTACAGCCGGGTCTGCCCGCCATTGTCCTGTACAGCCAGGTCTGCCCGCCATTGTCCCTGTACAGCCAGGTCTGCCCGCCATTGTCCTGTACAGCCGGGTCTGCCCGCCATTGTCCCCATACAGCCAGGTCTGCCCGCCATTGTCCTGTACAGCCAGGTCTGCCCACCATTGTCCTGTACAGCCGGGTCTGCCCGCCATTGTCCCCGTACAGCCAGGTCTGCCCGCCATTGTCCTGTACAGCCAGGTCTACCCGCCATTGTCCCTGTACAGCCAGGTCTGCCCACCATTGTCCTGTACAGCCGGGTCTGCCCGCCATTGTCCCCGTACAGCCAGGTCTACCCGCCATTGTCCCTGTACAGCCAGGTCTGCCCACCATTGTCCTGTACAGCCGGGTCTGCCCGCCATTGTCCCCGTACAGCCAGGTCTGCCCGCCATTGTCCTGTACAGCCAGGTCTACCCGCCATTGTCCCTGTACAGCCAGGTCTGCCCGCCATTGTCCCTGTACAGCCAGGTCTGCCCGCCATTGTCCTGTACAGCCGGGTCTGCCCACCATTGTCCTGTACAGCCGTGTCTGCCCGCCATTGTCCTGTACAGCCAGGTCTGCCCGCCATTGTCCGGTACAGCCAGGTCTGCCCGCCATTGTCCGGTACAGCCAGGTCTGCCCGCCATTGTCCGGTACAGCCAGGTCTGCCCGCCATTGTCCGGTACAGCCAGGTCTGCCCGCCATTGTCCGGTACAGCCAGGTCTGCCCGCCATTGTCCGGTACAGCCAGGTCTGCCCGCCATTGTCCGGTACAGCCAGGTCTGCCCGCCATTGTCCCGTACAGCCAGGTCTGCCCGCCATTGTCCCGTACAGCCAGGTCTGCCCGCCATTGTCCGGTACAGCCAGGTCTGCCCGCCATTGTCCCGTACAGCCAGGACTGCCCGCCATTGTCCCGCACAGCCTGGTCTGCCCGCCATTGTCCCGCACAGCCTGGTCTGCCCGCCATTGTCCCGTACAGCCAGGTCTGCCCGCCATTGTCCCGTACAGCCAGGTCTGCCCGCCATTGTCCCGTACAGCCAGGTCTGCCCGCCATTGTCCCGTACAGCCAGGTCTGCCCGCCATTGTCCCGTACAGCCAGGACTGCCCGCCATTGTCCCGTACAGCCAGGTCTGCCCGCCATTGTCCCGTACAGCCAGGTCTGCCCGCCATTGTCCCACACAGCCTGGTCTGCCCGCCATTGTCCCGTACAGCCAGGTCTGCCCGCCATTGTCCCGTACAGCCAGGTCTGCCCGCCATTGTCCCGTACAGCCAGGTCTGCCCGCCATTGTCCCGTACAGCCAGGTCTGCCCGCCATTGTCCCGCACAGCCTGGTCTGCCCGCCATTGTCCCGCACAGCCAGGTCTGCCCGCCATTGTCCCGCACAGCCAGGTCTGCCCGCCATTGTCCCGCACAGCCAGGTCTGCCCGCCATTGTCCCGTACAGCCAGGTCTGCCCGCCATTGTCCCGTACAGCCAGGTCTGCCCGCCATTGTCCCGTACAGCCAGGTCTGCCCGCCATTGTCCCGTACAGCCAGGTCTGCCCGCCATTGTCCCGTACAGCCAGGTCTGCCCGCCATTGTCCCGTACAGCCAGGTCTGCCCGCCATTGTCCCGTACAGCCAGGTCTGCCCGCCATTGTCCCGTACAGCCAGGTCTGCCCGCCATTGTCCCGTACAGCCAGGTCTGCCCGCCATTGTCCCGTACAGCCAGGTCTGCCCGCCATTGTCCCGTACAGCCAGGTCTGCCCGCCATTGTCCCGTACAGCCTGGTCTGCCCGCCATTGTCCCGTACAGCCAGGTCTGCCCGCCATTGTCCCGTACAGCCAGGTCTGCCCGCCATTGTCCCGTACAGCCAGGTCTGCCCGCCATTGTCCCGTACAGCCAGGTCTGCCCGCCATTGTCCCGTACAGCCTGGTCTGCCCGCCATTGTCCCGTACAGCTAGGTCTGCCCGCCATTGTCCCGTACAGCCAGGTCTGCCCGCCATTGTCCCTGTACTGTACTGCCGGCCATTTTGGGGTAGCCGCTCTTGCAGTTCAATACAGGAGCCGGCCAGCGGACATTTTGGGGTGGCCTCTTTATGCTCCTGTATAGAACTACAAGAGCAAGAGAAGCCAGAAGAGGCGGAGTTGCTGCAGAAGAAGGAGGCGGCGCAGGAAAGAGCTCTGGGCAGCAATGGGGACGCGCTCATCGGTGTTTCAGCGCTGGGGCCCGCCCTCATTGCTGTGGAGATCTCATTTGCATACCGGTTAAAACCGGTATTTCTACGGAATGGCGCGGCGGAGACCACGTCGGAGACGAATAGCCTTTCTTAAGGCTATTCTGACGTGTTCATTAGAAAAAAAGGTAGTTTAATGGTAGAATCCCTTTAATTGTATCCAGTCTAGACAATGCTCTGTGAGCTCAACAGCCTGGACTATACCATTATACATTGTAGCAAACTAGCGGAGAGATTAGTGCATCTGCTGCTGATGTATCCAGTCTAGACAATGCTCCGTGAGCACAATAGCCTGGGATTCCAGACTGATGCATTATAACAAAGTAGCCAAGAGATTTGTGTAGCTGTGGCTGAAATATCCCGTTTAGACAATGCTCTGTGAGCTCAACAGCCTGGACTACACACTGATACATTGTAACAAACTAGCAGAGAGATTTGTGCCGCTGCTGCTATGTTTAGCTCACAGAGCATTGTCTAGACTATATACTATTCCAAATACAATAAATACCCCTGCCTTTAGTTTAGAAGCCTAGACAATGCTCTGTGAGCTCAGCACAGCATATCAGTCTTCTCATTTATACAGGGATTAAATCCTCCTTCCTGCCCTCTGACCAGATATTATATGAAGGTAATTGGTGCACCTTGGCATACTATTATTGTCTCTGTGCCCACCTGATCACCAGGGGGAACATTGATGTCATAGACTATTCAGAGATGGCTGCTGTAACGCATCCAAAAATGTCTTACCACCCAGCTTTCTGATAGTCCTGAACAGCGAGTTGTGCAGTGATACAGGGATGTGACTAGATATTCTGCACTCTGGCAGCCATATTGGATGTCCTCCAGCTTGGTAACTATACACTATCTCTCCCCGTAGGTGTTGGGTGACTGCTGCTTGTGCACATTTGTCTCCTATTTGGGGCCACGACTTGTGATGACTTTCTTGGCTCTAAGATGGTTTGAGAAAGATCAGAAATTACACAGGTAAGTGCTGCAGTATTATTGTATGGGTCTTGCAAGGCTAAAGATGAAGGGGGTCACCGCTTTACCCCTCATCTCCTCTATGACTATGCAGGAGGGATGGCAGCTTTAGTGGCACTGCTAATCTTGTGGGGCAACAAGAATCGGCCTTGGCGGAAAACTTTGAGGGAGCCTTGTCCATACAAATCAGTGCCAGGAAGCAGGGAGAGAAGATGTGGCTACACATAGCTGCACAGTTTTCCTAATGATCGGGCAGAGCGCTTTATGGAAATTCTCATGGGGACAAGATGTGGCTATAAAAAGCTGCACAGGTTTCTCCATGATCAGGCAGAGCACTTTATGGAAATTCTCATGGGGACAAGATGTGGCTATAAAAAGCTGCACAAGTCTCTCCATGATTGGGTAGAGCGCTTTATGGAACTGCCCAGGAAGATGATCTGGTTATAAACAATTGCATGGTTCTCTATATGATTAGGCAGAGCATTTTATGGAAATTCTCATGGGGACAAGATGTGGCTATAAATAGCTGAACAACTCTCTCAATGATCAGGCAGAGTGCTTTATGGATATTCTCATGGGGACAAGATGTGGCTATAAATAGCTGCACAAGTCTCTCCTTGATCGGGCAGAGCGCTTCATGGAACTGCCCAGGAAGATGATGTGGTTATAAACAATTGCATGGTTCTCTATATGATTGGGCAGAGCGTTTTATGGAATTTTTCAGGAAGACAGGCACAGTTCTCACAATGATTGGGCAGAGCGCTTCATGGAAACAGGGGGAAGCACATTCGTTTTGGCAAGACTGTAACCCTAACTAACGAAATCAACGCTGTATGTGAGGTTATATGAAGGGTTAATCTTCTTTCAGCGCAACCACACACCACGTTCACTGGGCGAAACAGGAGATCTCTGTGACAAGTATCGCTCCAAGCTGTGCACCGGTGAAGTCCCGGGGCTCCCTGCTGGCTCGCTTCTCCCAGGATGGACTAGTCCTAACCTTGGCTTTAAACCAAAAAAACCCAAAGGTACGGTCATTCCCGGTAGATTCCCCTCCCCCAGTGCCGGTGAGATGTCTGTGATGTCATGTTCTGGACCCTTCTTGCAGGAGACCCGCGTCCTCTTTATAAACACCATGAATTTCGTCACCGTGTGCGGCAGCTTGAGAGGGTGCGGCAGTAGGGAGCAACAAATCCCATCCAGATTGCTGAGGTCAGAAGAGCCTTGTTTGCCGTTCTCTAAGTAGCATTGGTCATAAAATTCCAGATTTAAGGTGTCCTTGTCCTTCTTGCAGGTCTTACTGGGTGGCGGACATGTCATGGACTGCAGATAGTCTATTCCTGGCCTGTATGCTGAAGAGGGGTTCTCTGCTGCTATTGACGCGTATGGGGGAACTCCTGACTCTGACCACTTTTGGGTGCAGTGTCGAATTCGGGCCGGCAGAGTTTATTCCGCTTCATCCTTTTATTACATACAGGTTCGTGTTCTTTCTCATGGTGCCAGATATGCAGGTGCTCTCTGTAGGGATTATCCTCTGCCAGAACCTGCAATTTGTTGGGGAAACCTGACGACAAGTGTTCAATTTCCCTACAGCTCCCCCGCAGGGGAAATGAAGTATTACACAGTGTCCATACATATCCTTGGGTACTGTGTGTAATGCAGGACAGGTTGGGTCCTCCGAGAGAGAGGACTCTCTTTGTAACCTCTTTCTACTTTGGCCAAGAAATATGGATCCTAAAAGGAGGACCTCCCTCTATTAAAGGGGTGTGTGTGGAGGTGATAGCTGACCCCCTGTTCGGGGGTATGTACATGGAGCCGGTAGCTCTGTGCACTGTATAGCGATCGGGCTTCCATTGACACCCCCTTTAACTCACAATTGACTAATGAGGTGTATGACAATAGGATTTTCTGAGCTGCACACTCCCTTTAAGTATACGATTTCCATCTTCATTCTCTGCTGTCCTAGATTCTTTCTCTCCATTTCTCGTCTGTGATCTTGGTGTCTTTCCATTTATTTTTCGCTCCTCCTTTTCTCATTCTAGCCTCCTTCTCTCACCTCTTCTGTCCCGCTGACCTATGTGTAAGTATAACGGGTGGTAAAAAATAAAAATCGGGGTAAGGGCCGGCCTTGTGGTCTGTGGTGTGGAAATGTCCTTGAAGTTCCATCTAAGTGAATAGACAGGAAGTCATCTGACATGAAGGCTGTATGTCTACTACCAGAGTGGCTGCGGCCTAGGCTGTATGTCTACTACCAGAGTGGCTGCGGCCTAGGCTGTATCTCTACTACCAGAGTGGCTGCGGCCTAGGCTGTATGTCTACTACCAGAGTGGCTGCGGCCTAGGCTGTATGTCTACTACCAGAGTGGCTGCGGCCTAGGCTGTATGTCTACTACCAGAGTGGCTGCGGCCTAGGCTGTATGTCTACTACCAGAGTGGCTGCGGCCTAGGCTGTATGTCTACTACCAGAGTGGCTGCGGCCTAGGCTGTATGTCTACTACCAGAGTGGCTGCGGCCTAGGCTGTATCTCTACTACCAGAGTGGCTGCGGCCTAGGCTGTATGTCTACTACCAGAGTGGCTGCGGCCTAGGCTGTATGTCTACTACCAGAGTGGCTGCGGCCTAGGCTGTATGTCTACTACCAGAGTGGCTGCGGCCTAGGCTGTATGTCTACTACCAGAGTGGCTGCGGCCTAGGCTGTATGTCTACTACCAGAGTGGCTGCGGCCTAGGCTGTATGTCTACTACCAGAGTGGCTGCGGCCTAGGCTGTATGTCTACTACCAGAGTGGCTGCGGCCTAGGCTGTATCTCTACTACCAGAGTGGCTGCGGCCTAGGCTGTATCTCTACTACCAGAGTGGCTGCGGCCTAGGCTGTATGTCTACTACCAGAGTGGCTGCGGCCTAGGCTGTATGTCTACTACCAGAGTGGCTGCGGCCTAGGCTGTATGTCTACTACCAGAGTGGCTGCGGCCTAGGCTGTATGTCTACTACCAGAGTGGCTGCGGCCTAGGCTGTATGTCTACTACCAGAGTGGCTGCGGCCTAGGCTGTATCTCTACTACCAGAGTGGCTGCGGCCTAGGCTGTATGTCTACTACCAGAGTGGCTGCGGCCTAGGCTGTATGTCTACTACCAGAGTGGCTGCGGCCTAGGCTGTATGTCTACTACCAGAGTGGCTGCGGCCTAGGCTGTATGTCTACTACCAGAGTGGCTGCGGCCTAGGCTGTATGTCTACTACCAGAGTGGCTGCGGCCTAGGCTGTATGTCTACTACCAGAGTGGCTGCGGCCTAGGCTGTATGTCTACTACCAGAGTGGCTGCGGCCTAGGCTGTATCTCTACTACCAGAGTGGCTGCGGCCTAGGCTGTATCTCTACTACCAGAGTGGCTGCGGCCTAGGCTGTATGTCTACTACCAGAGTGGCTGCGGCCTAGGCTGTATGTCTACTACCAGAGTGGCTGCGGCCTAGGCTGTATGTCTACTACCAGAGTGGCTGCGGCCTAGGCTGTATGTCTACTACCAGAGTGGCTGCGGCCTAGGCTGTATGTCTACTACCAGAGTGGCTGCGGCCTAGGCTGTATCTCTACTACCAGAGTGGCTGCGGCCTAGGCTGTATCTCTACTACCAGAGTGGCTGCGGCCTAGGCTGTATCTCTACTACCAGAGTGGCTGCGGCCTAGGCTGTATGTCTACTACCAGAGTGGCTGCGGCCTAGGCTGTATGTCTACTACCAGAGTGGCTGCGGCCTAGGCTGTATGTCTACTACCAGAGTGGCTGCGGCCTAGGCTGTATCTCTACTACCAGAGTGGCTGCGGCCTAGGCTGTATGTCTACTACCAGAGTGGCTGCGTCCTAGGCTGTATGTCTACTACCAGAGTGGCTGCGGCCTAGGCTGTATGCCTACTATCAGAGTGGCTGCGGCCTGGGCTGTATGTCTACTACCAGAGTGGCTGCGGCCTAGGCTGTATGTCTACTACCAGAATGGCTGCGGCCTAGGCTGTATGCCTACTATCAGAGTGGCTGCGGCCTAGGCTGTATGTCTACTACCAGAGTGGCTGCGGCCTAGGCTGTATGTCTACTACCAGAGTGGCTGCGGCCTAGGCTGTATGTCTACTACCAGAGTGGCTGCGGCCTAGGCTGTATGTCTACTACCAGAGTGGCTGCGTCCTAGGCTGTATGTCTACTACCAGAATGGCTGCGGCCTAGGCTGTATGTCTACTACCAGAGTGGCTGCGTCCTAGGCTGTATGTCTACTACCAGAATGGCTGCGGCCTAGGCTGTATGCCTACTATCAGAGTGGCTGCGGCCTAGGCTGTATGTCTACTACCAGAGTGGCTGCGTCCTAGGCTGTATGTCTACTACCAGAATGGCTGCGGCCTAGGCTGTATGCCTACTATCAGAGTGGCTGCGGCCTGGGCTGTATGTCTACTACAAGAGTGGCGCGAGTGATAGGTGGGGGGAGGAGACTCCGCAGAGAGCCGGGAGATCGGGGCAAAGTGAGTTTTTAAAGAGAGAACACTCCTAAGTGGGACAATCTCTAAGCTGTTCAGGACGGCGGGACAGAACTGTAAATGCGGGACTGTCCCGCCACAATCGGGCCTGTTGGGAGCTATGTGTATCACTGACTCCTGTTTCTTCTTGCAGGCCCCCTGTGCCCATCCCAGAAGCCTATAACCCTGAAGATTCGCTGGGGTCGGTCACATCAGAAGCGGATGTGATGAGACAGCGATATTCTGTGACGTGCCATTCTCGCCTGCCCTACATCATGGTGTCGGATGGGTATATGGTGACCACCCTGCGCTTTGCAGAAAATCTCTCCCCGCAGAACTTTATGAAGGGTCTTCTGTTGGATACGGCCCAGAGACTGGAGAATGTGCGACACACACTGCAGATAGGAAAGGTATCACATCTAGGATGTTAGAATAGCAGCTGGGGTTTGCTGGGTTGTGGGGTGCCATAACAGGGAAGGGGGCGCTACAACAGCATGGGACACGATATGACAAGTATGTAACAGCAGGGGGCGCCATACCAAGTATGTGACAGCAGGGGGCGCCATACCAAGTATGTAACAGCAGGGGGCGCCATACCAAGTATGTAACAGCAGGGGGCGCCATACCAAGTATGTAACAGCAGGGGGCGCCATACCAAGTATGTAACAGCAGGGGGCGCCATAGCAAGTATGTAACAGCAGCGGCTACCATAGCAAGTATGTAACAGCAGCGGCTACCATGGCAAGTATGTAACAGCAGGAGGCACCATAACAAGTATGTAGCAGCAGGGGGCGCCAAAGAAAGTATGTAACAGCAGGGGGCACCATAGCAAGTATATAAAAGCAGGGGGTGCCATACCAAGTACGTAACAGCAGGGAGCACCATAGCAAGTATGTACCAGTAGGGGGTGCCATAACACAGCTGTTACTTTTTTTTCCTTGCAGTCAAAGAAAAATGGGATTAAACTGCGGCCCCTTGCTTCCTTGAAAGCCACGTTACTGAAAGACCCCTGTAAACCCCCCTCTGCAGGGTCCACACTACCCAGCTTTCTACAAGAAGAGGAGGAGATCTGTGGACACCTGGAGAAGTTGCTGGCGCAGGTCAGTACTGGCGTCTGCTGCAGTATTGTGCGCCCAATCATCTCTTATCACTGACTACAGGGGTGAATTTTCCATAAATCTGTTCTTCTCCGTTGGACCTTCAATGATCCCAAAACCAGGGGTGACTGGTTCCCAATGTTGCAGTCATTATGGAGGCAGACCATTCCACTGTAGCCTGTGGTGAGAGGGGGGCCTTGCATTGAGCGCCTCCACCCGTAGCGTTTTCCTGCAGTCACCACTAGGGGAAGCTCATTGCAAAGAAATGTTGTATTGAGTTCAATGGCATCTGTGTAAATTGCTGTGCACTGAGCTCCCCCTGGTGGTGGCTGCAAGTTGCAAGTATTATCACATATTATGATAGGTTCATATGACAAGTGAAGTGTTAACACAACGTTGTATCTTTCTGCTTCCAGGAGGACAGCGAGGAGTCTGATAATGAGGAGTATTGTAAATTTGCTGTCCCTGCGGACGCCATGTTTAGCAGAGCTGAGCAGGGCAGACTTGAGTTTGCTTCCATGTTTGATACTATCCACGCCAATGAACAATACACAGAGAAAAGTGACGTCCTGGGCGAGCTCCTGCGTATACAGAGAACGATACTGACGGCATGGGCGGTAGGAGTGTCGATGGGCAGCGTGGCACAGACGGGCACCCTGCTGCACTACACCGTGGGCTGTCTGACTCACTTCCTGTCCATCCTCCAAAGCCCCAAATGTCCAGAGCTCAAACCAGATAAACCTTCCAAAAAGAAAGCAAGGGGCGACCCCTGGACCTCCTACGTGTCTATCCTTCACCAGTGCCTGACCGTGCTGTACTGGGACGTGGCTCCGCGACAGACGATCGGGCACGTGGTAAAGCTGACCGCAGAGACCATCAAGCTGATCCTTGTCCAGCAGCGGCCGCTCCGCTCCAAGAGCCTCCTGGAAAGCTTCTGCCTGTTACAGATGGTGTCTCGGAGCCTGAGCGCCATTTATACAGCACGGTTCGAGTCTATCTCCATGGAGGACGCGATGGACGACGCGACTCGCGGTGACTGTCTGAGGACCCCGGTGTTCAAAGCAATAAAACGGGCAAACACGGGGTCCTCACTTCAGTGTATTATTACGGAAGCCCCAAATGGAAAGGAATCTATGAAGTCGGAGAAAAGGTACATTGATAAGCGGCTGAGTGGTGGGTCCTTCCTATGGCTGCATGTTAAAGGGGTTTTACAGCACTTATTTATTTCTGGCCGGATCTTCAGGGGTCTGCTTCCACTTTACAGGCCGGGTTACATCATGTTTTATAGGTCACATAGTCTGTTCTCAGCTCAGTCCCATTCAAGTGAACCCGTCTGAACTGCAATGCCAAGAGCAACCGCTATACAACGTACAGTGTCCTGCTTGTATATTATATAGGAGCAGGGCTCCATGTGCCACCCATTCACTAGCAGCTTCCTACAGTCAGAGGCTGCTAGAACAGCTGATCTGTGAGGGGTCCAGGTGTTGGTCCCTGACAGATCACATACTGGAAAAATTTGATATGGGGCCAGACAACCCCTTTAAGGACTGGTGGTCAATCATGCACTATCTATCTGATGCGTTATCTATCTAGCTGTCACCCACACACCTCATTGGAATAGCAACTGTAGTAATGTCCAATTTTGCAAATAAAGGGGCTGTATAAAATTTGGAAAACATGGCTGCTTAATGGGCTTATGCTTACTTATGGCAGGCCGTCAGGCAGAAATGCAGTGTAAAGCATGGGAGGGGGGTAAAGATTAGCAGCTCCAGACAGGAGGTGGGTTTCAGACTCGGCCTGCTAAGAAGCTTTCCCAGCCCCCTGGGCATTATTGTGTATAGTATCTGAATAGGGTATATATCGGGGTGGTCAGGGTGTACCTCAGGGGTAGGTGGGTATATATCGGGGTGGTCAGGGGTATACATCGGGGACAGGTGGGTATACATCGGGGTGATCAGGGTATACCTCAGGGGTAGGTGGGTGTACGTCGGGGTGGTCAGGGTGTACGTTGGGGTCGTCAGAGTGTACATCGGGGTTATCATGGTATACATCGGGGTGGTCAGGGTGTACATCAGGGGTAGGTGGGTATACATTGGGGTGGTCAGGGTATCCATCAGGGTGGTCAGGATATACATCGGGGTAATCAGGGTATACATCAGGGTGGTCAGGATATACATCGGGGTAAACAGGGTATACATCAGGGTGGTCAGGATATACATCGGGGTAATCAGGGTATACATCAGGGTGGTCAGGATATACATCGGGGTAATCAGGATATACATCGGGGTGGTCAGGATATACATCGGGGTGGTCAGGGTATACATCGGGGTGGTCAGGGTATACATCGGGGTGGTCAGGATATACATCGGGGTAAACAGGGTATACATCAGGGTGGTCAGGATATACATCGGGGTAATCAGGATATACATCGGGGTGGTCAGGATATACATCGGGGTGGTCAGGATATACATCGGGGTGGTCAGGGTATCCATCAGGGTGGTCAGGGTATACATCGGGGGTAGGTGAGTGACGTTCTGATCCTCCCTCCTTACGTTGCAGGTTGACTGTGCTGTGGCGTCTCTTATATCATCAGACTCTTTGCTACCAGACCCGACTCCGAAAGCAGATTTCTCTCCGTCCGTCCGCGGAGTCAGCTCCTGAGGTCCAAAATGAAGAGAAGGCCATTGGGTTTCTGTTGTGTCATATACAAGCTGAGATACAGTGCGGGGAAGGATATTTATCGGGGAGTGTACGGCTTCTTCCTGTGACAGGTAGGATTACCCTAAGTGTCTGTTTTACTCCTGGGTATACACCAACCCCGTACAATAGATGTTCTGTGAATAGCGCCTCCTACTGGATCCTTCTCAGTAATGTACGCCATGTCTGTGTTCTTATATTTAGGTGAAGAATACTTCCTGTTGGGATCTTATAAAGAGTCTGTAGACTTCTGGAAGAAGGCAATACAGGAGACCACCGCCCGAGGTAAGTGTCACAGGCATGAGATGTCTCTATGGGGTTAGAGTGTTCACACGGAGGAATTTGCTGCGGATCTCACCCCCAAATCCGGAGCAGGTTCCTCCCGTAATCCGCCGAGGTCTGGCCAACACTGATGCTGGGGCTGCTTTACTCCCATTGGTAGATTCAGAATACGCCCCTGCTCCAGTCCACATAGCTGATCGCTGTAATTCGGCTATTGTGCATATTTTTTTTGCAAAGACAGCACCACCTTCTGTTTGTTGGCCAGTATTGCAACTGAGCTCCTTCTTTAGGAAACCGGGACCCCATTTGGTCCCATTGAATTGCAGAAATGACTCCTTGCCATCCTTGAGAAGTCACATGGGCTCTTGTTTCTAGGAGGAAGGAGAAGCGGATTACTCCAGACGCGGTATTACCTGGCGCTTCTCTACTGCCACCTCTATCACTACAATCTAAATGATGCCCAGGGGATGTGCGACCAGATGGTCAGAGAGCTGCTGATCCGATCCAGTCTGCTGCCCGAGACCGAGCCGAGTATACAGGGGGAGATCCCTGCAGGTCAGTCTAATGCTTGGCCATACAACATTCAGTTAGGACAACTGCAGTTACTGTGATGTGCCAGCAGAGGGAGCTGCAGCATATGTCATATTGCATGCAGGGGTAAATGAAGGATCTGAACCCTTTAAGGACGTGCTCATACGTCATTGCAGTGTTAAGCAACTGCGCAAAATTGTGCATGTGCAGAACCGAGGAGCCGAGTGTAACTACAGAGCTCCTATAGAGAATGAGCGATGTGTATACAGCAATGAGAGCCGCCATGATGGCTCCCCCCCAGCACAGCAGTCACGTCATTCACCAGGGGTCAGGAACTGTCGAAGCTGCTGGGTCCTAAAGGAGATGCTAAAAAATGGCAATACTACATTCCCCATGGACACAACACCATTCGAAAGTTACATAAAAATTCCTGTAATGAAGAGGGAAAAACGTTAAAATACAGCTGTACGGGTCGCCAAAAAAAGGTGCAAAAACTATTTGAATAACCCAAACCAAAAATGTTATAGCCCTAAAAATGGGCCGGTACTGAACTGGTTAATCTAAACGTCCCAAGCCCCCTGCCCAAGAGTAATGTAATCTTTTTTTACCCTCCTGTAGTTACCACTAGAGGGCGTCCAATGCATAGGGAATAATGCAGCTTCTGTTGAGCTCAGTAATAATCTCATGTGCAATGAGCTCCCCCTAGTGGTGGTAGCAAGAATTGTAGCTTGTTACTCAATGTTTTCTCCTGAACTGGTCAGCTGGGGGTCCAGATCTTAAGAAATCCTCTTCAATGTAATGGGAATGGACATCACAAATGGTTCCAAAAATAAAGTCTTCCTTCCCACAAGCGCCCATCCAGCCCTATACTTTACTGATGTTACAGGAAACCCTCCGTCTGGTCGCAGACCGTTGCAGCAGGTGCACCCAGACGCGGCCCTCGCTGTGATCCGATCCATGGGCAGGTTCATGGCAGCGTACTTCACTAACCATCTGCTGTATGTGTTTCCTCCTCACAACGTCTGCGTCCTGGCTCCTCTTCCCGCCTCTACAGGTATTGTAATGATGGCTGAGACCCCCGGGTGAGGACCTGTAGGACCTGCCCCTGTTATGTCTGTGCGTATTGTGTCTCCCATAGAGAAGCTTCCTCGCGTCGTCCCTCTGCAGCACGGTGTGGTCGCCGCTGTGGTCAGAGACCAGAATCTGTCCAGTGTGTGGACGGTGGAGTACACGCTGGACCTTCTGCTGGTCAGCGGCCTGATATCAGAAGCCGCCTGGCTGGCCAACAAGCTGGGAGACTGGAAGATGTCTGTGTCCATGTCGGTGGCCTATAACCTGCAGCGGAGCAGCAGCCGCCACGCCGAGGACGGGTAGGTACGCCTAGGAAGATACAGGGAGCTGCTGCTGGTGGCTCACCCGTCATGCTTAGTCCTATTCATTTGCTAAATTTCAGAGAGAAAGGAGAATTTCCAGTTCTGTCCCCGGCACACGTATTTCAGGAGAAGCTGCAGTCCTTCCTGGGCCACCCACCAAATTCAGAAGCCGTAGACACGGGTCACACCGAACCAAAGCAATTCACCGGTAATTATGTCCAACCGCGGGTGTGAGGCTGATGGGGGGGCTAGCGGGCTGTATAGGGTATGGTATTAGGGTCCCAAACCTCTGTATACTGTCACCAGTATCTGAAGACCCCCAGTGTCCCATCAGTCCGCTGAGGGACTCTGGCTTGTGCCCAGTGACGTGGGGGTAGGTGCGCCCTTCTTCGGAGCCCCTTGCTGATGGGCTCCGACTACTCAGCAGTTGTTGGTAGTCTGTTACCATCTATATTCTCGTTTTTAACCCTTCAGATCCCATTGAGGAAGAAGATGCAGACGTCCTGTTCAGTTCGGTGCAGGAGATGTTGAAGGCGGCGGTAATGGCCGACGCGGAGATCCTCACCGAAACCCTCCACCAGCTGACGGAGGCCGCGAAGGAACTGGGCAGAAAGCTTTCCGGTCTAGTGCCGGAGCGCTTGTATCTCCCGGCGCCGCCGCTCTACTGTCCGCAGCCCACTTCGGTCAGCGAGGTAAGTGATTATTCATATACACTCACCGGCCACTTTATTAGGTACACCATGCTAGTAACGGGTTGGACCCCCTTTTGCCTTCAGAACTGCCTCAATTCTTCGTGGCATAGATACAACAAGGTGCTGGAAGCATTCCTCAGAGATTTTGGTCCATATTGACATGATGGCATCACACAGTTGCCGCAGATTTGTCGGCTGCACATCCATGATGCGAATCTCCCGTTCCACCACATCCCAAAGATGCTTCTCTATTGGATTGAGATCTGGTGACTGTGGAGGCCATTGGAGTACAGTGAACTCATTGTCATGTTCAAGAAACCAGTCTGAGATGATTCCAGCTTTATGACATGGCATTGCATTATCCTGCTGAAAGTAGCCATCAGATGTTGGGTACATTGTGGTCATAAAGGGATGGACATGGTCAGCAACAATACTCAGGTAGGCTTTGGCGTTGCAACGATGCTCAATTGGTACCAAGGGGCCCAAAGAGTGCCAAGAAAATATTCCCCACACCATGACACCACCACCACCAGCCTGAACCGTTACCGATACAAGGCAGGATGGATCCATGCTTTCATGTTGTTGACGCCAAATTCTGACCCTACCATCCGAATGTCGCAGCAGAAATCGAGACTCATCAGACCAGGCAACGTTTTTCCAATCTTCAATTGTCCAATTTCGATGAGCTTGTGCAAATTGTAGCCTCAGTTTCCTGTTCTTAGCTGAAAGGAGTGGCACCCGGTGTGGTCTTCTGCTGCTGTAGCCCATCTGTAGCCTCAAAGTTGGACGTACTGTGCGGCGTTCAGAGATGCTCTTCTGGCTACCTTGGTTGTAACGGGTGGCTATTTGAGTCACTGTTGCCTTTCTATCAGCTCGAACCAGTCTGGCCATTCTCCTCTGACCTCTGGCATCAACAACGCATTTCCACCCCCCACAGAACTGCCGCTCACTGGATGTTTTTTCTTTTTCGGACCATTCTCTGTAAACCCTAGAGATGGTTGTGCGTGAAAATCCCAGTAGATCAGCAGTTTCTGAAATACTCAGACCAGCCCTTCTGGCACCAACAACCATGCCACGTTCAAAGGCACTCAAATCACCTTTCTTCCCCATACTGATGCTTGGTTTGAACTGCAGGAGATTGTCTTGACCATGTCTACATGCCGAAATGCACTGAGTTACCGCCATGTGATTGGCTGATTAGAAATTAAGTGTTAACGAGCAGTTGGACAGGTGTACCTAATAAAGTGGCCGGTGAGTGTAGATCGCCCTCCTGTCCTCTATGTCCAGGCAGACTTACCATACAGCGGTGTGGGCGTGCTCAGTGGGATGGTAGTAGTGGTCATACAGTATACACAACAACTTGTTTCCGTTCTTTCTGGATGATTCTTAGGAGGATCCCAGCGATTTGCTCCTGGAGCTGGAGAAGCGCAGCCGTCAGAAGTTGTCCAGCGTCCTGCAGCGTATACTCCTGCTGTTACGTGCCGCCCGCTGTTCTCTGCCCGCTGCCCAGTGGTACATCAAACAGATCAAACGGGCACGAAAAATCATGCAAAAGGTTTCTCTTCTAACCATGTGCTAGTAGGTTATACCGAATTATAGGATCCGATTCTTACTAATACACGTGAATTACCCCCCAGATTAGAGCGAAAGCTTCTCTGCCGCCCCTCGAGTCGCTGCCAGAAAACCTGCTGAATTACGCCAATAGTCGTACCGTGTTACTGAAGCCGGGACCGGGTGGCGAACCTGTGAATGACCTGGTATCCTGCAGTGTAGTAGGTATGGCTGATCTAATAGATGGGGGGGGGGGGGGGGGGGTAATATGGACTCGGATCTCTCGAGGTCAGTTAAAGGTGGAACATTTTGGGGCGATACATTAAGACTTTGTGACTGGTGGGGGACTGACCTGTGGGACCCTATAGTCCAGGGAATGAAGGAGCTGCATCACTTCGCATAGGTCATCAGTTATATCAGTAGGGCCCGACCCCCAGGCCACTGCGCCATCAGCTGTTTGTAGTAACTGCAGCGCTGTAGCCTCCTCAGAACTTACTAAGTGCAGCGCCGAACATTTTATAGTGGCCTTTCTTGGTATCGCAGTTCAGCCCTATTCACTTGAATGGGACTGAGCTGCAGGCTAATTCCAGGTGTCTGACCCCCCATATATCTTTCACCTAAGGATAGGTCATCAATTGGGTCCCAGAAAATCCCGTTAAAAGAGAAGTCTATCTAAAATCCTCTTCTAAATTGAGGATGACCTCACTAGACAGAGTCTTCACATTTCCTGCGGTCTCAGTCTGTTTCAGAGAGTTGTGCGCCCTGTGCTGGATGCTTCATGTCCGGGAGCGACTGTCCATCAGCTG
This sequence comes from Leptodactylus fuscus, assembly GCF_031893055.1. Lineage (NCBI taxonomy): Eukaryota > Metazoa > Chordata > Amphibia > Anura > Leptodactylidae > Leptodactylus > Leptodactylus fuscus. The sequence goes on from NC_134265.1 coordinate 18,372,525, forward strand.
CAGACAGTACCAGAAAGCCCGAGACAACGGCAAGTTGTTCAAGGTAAATTCTTGTACAAGATCTTCTTACTGTCAGTGACTGAGAAGACTCCTGGTCAGTGACCCTGTATATAGCTAGTCCTGCTCTCAGATGATACATTGTATCCAGTCTAGACAATGCTCTGTGAGCTCAACAGCCTGGACTCCACACTGATACATTGTTACAAACTAGCTGAGAGATTTGTGCAGCTGCTGTTGATGTGTTTAGCTCACAGAGCATTGTCTAGACTGTAATGTCTTTCCCGGTCTCCTCTAGAGCGCAGATGGGATTGACTCCTGTGTGATCGAGCATTGCTTCGAGGCTTTGGAGTGGGCCTGTCGCATGCTGCCGTTCACAAGGGCGACGAATTGCGAGGAGCTGATCCAGGATCTCATCCTCAGCCTGGTCAGTGAGCTGCCACCAGTCAAAAAGGTAAAAACATCACTTCCATCCCATATTCTTCCATATGCAAGAGGCCCCTACATTGTGCGCCTTTCCAGGTTCTCCTGTATGACTTTCTTCTGTCCATAGGTGGCAGAGATCATGGTCAGAGCGTTTCCTAATCCTGAAGACGTCCGCGTTCCTTTAAGGGAGAAGTATCAGTCAGTTCAGCAGCGACTGAGACACTCCAAAATACGAGGTGACTCTTATGACTTTATCCCGGATTTAAAGGGATGATACCAGTTTCTAGTAAATCAGGACTCCTCCATCTAACTAGCGGTTGCGTTTCCGTCTGTTCCAGGACTCCACGGTGAGGAGATGATGTCCGTCACCATCCACAACATGCAGAGGGTGCGGGTGAAGACTCTCCGACGTGTCCAGAGAAACATTGGGGCAGTGGAGATGCATCTGTGGGAACCTCCTCTGGACGACCCCCTGGGGGACGAATCTCACTGCTACGACAAGTACTCGCTGGGCACCACTAGTCTCAGCAGGAGCACGCTCACCGATCTGGGGAGGCCGCAGATCTACAGCGACACTGACACCATATCTGACGCCCTGATGTGGACTGGAGGAGATGGCGGGTACGAGGGGTGTGTATGTATGGGGGAGGGGGGACATGGCTGCAGGCCGGGCCAGCATTACATTACTAGAGATCTGACCTATTTTTTTAAGGTCTATCCTCTGGATAATAAGGGGTTAATATTACGTTTTAAGTCTCAGCATTTTCTTTTCCCCAGAATGGACTCCACCACTCCAGCAGATGGCGCTGCAAATCCCAGAAAGCCAAGCAAACCAACCAGTAAGAAGCCAAAGGCTAAAAGAGTGTTGCGTGGCGAGAGCGGCCCCTCTCCCCCCACAGTGGGCACCTGGGAGTTTGAGTGCAATGACGATGAATACCCCGGCTTCTTGGATCTGTTCCTCAGTTACCTCCTGGAGCGAGATCTCCTCCATAGCACCGAGCCCGGGATCCCTTTCCTGACCACTTTCTCTCCCCAGTTGCGAGAACATGAGCTGAACTCGCTGGTCTTTGACGTTCACACCACCCTGAAGCGCAAGCTGGTGAGAGCCGGGATCAGGAGCGTGTTCAGGGCGGGGTCCTGCTTTACGCCTGACTCTGTGGATAGGGAGGGCACCCGACTGCAAACACAGGGGGCCTCTGATCCCTCCCCTGTTGGGTGTCCCACGGTTGTCCTGGGGAAGCCGCTTCTCTCCGGTAAGAGATCCTACCCTAGTGCCGTATCGGGGCGGTCGGTCAGGAGCGGTCTGTTTGGGCTGCAAGATCAAGGAACAAAGACACTTAAGGACAATGACGGCCCCCTGTCCCTTACACCCCCGCCCCCCGCCCCTCCGTACAGCTACAGGCTCGTCCAGAACAAGCACTGCACCCCTAATGAGGAACTGGGGGGCGATCTGCAGGCCAAATACAGCAATGAAGCAAAACTGGTGGAATGGATGATCCGGTGGTCCGACCGCAGGCTGTTCTGGAGCGCTGGCAAAGCGGAACTGTGCCATGTCCCTGCGACCACTGCGATCCGGGTCAGGACCTCCTCGGCCGCCCTACTCACCTCAATATGGCTGCTGGAGAAGCCTTACCTGGGACATGCCTACATTCAGCATGTAAGACTTCAGGCCCGATTACATTCTTACCCATAGGGGGCAGTATAACAGTTATGCAGTGCGGCTCTTTATGGTCATTAAAGTGGTTGTCCGGGACTAAGGATAAGTTGTGATGAGTGGGGGTCGGACACTTGGGGCCCCACAGATCAGCTGTTTGAAGAGTCCGCACTCACGGGCGCCAAGGCCCCTGTACTGATGATATAATGTTCACTAGTCACGTGGTACAGCTGCAGCTCAGTCTCATTGTAGTGAATGGGGCTGAGCTGCAATACCAATCCCGGCCACTATTCAATTTGCGGCGCTGTGCTTGGTATTTATTGAAGAGGCTGCAGCACTCACTTGAGTGCTGCGATCTCTTCAACCAGCTGATCTGTCAGGGTCCTGGCTGTCAGACCACTACGTATCACGTTCCTGTCCCAAGTCATCAGTATATAAGTCCTCATAAACCCCTACAAGGGTAAAATACTTTGGCCCTAAAATGGTTTACCCATATACTTAAAGAATTATGCTGGTCAATTCAAGTTCTCTATCCACAGGGCAACAGCGCCACTCTTGTCTACAGGTTGTGTCTGGTATTGCAGCATGTGTCAGTTCTAGTAAGTGGGCTGAGTTGCAATACCATAAGCAACCCATAGATAAGTGTGGCGCTGTTTTCCCAAGAAGCAGCTATGTATTTAAGACGAACTTTTTTGGCTTTTCTGCCACCAGGTTTCTCCATGTGAATACACAGCGGCTCCTGTTATAGAAGGTGGAGCACAGTCCGTATCACAGAACAGATCCCGCCGGGCAGTGGAGTATTTGGAGCCGGAAATATCCCCCCCACATACAGTACATGAGCTAGAGGATGAGTCCGAGGAGGAAGAAGACGCCTCCAAGTGAGTATTTGTTGTGGTCAGTACTGTCAGTCTTGGCTCTATCTCAAGAGGGCGGCCATATCTATGACCTGTCCTTGTAGTGCGGCATCAGAAGTAAGACAAAGCCCAGAGAGGCCGTCCGGTCTTCAGGAAAAGTCGCATGAAGGCGCCTCTGTCCTGGGAGACCCCCAGCAACTGGACCAGAGTCTGGAGCTGTCAGAAACAGAAGGTAAGTACTCGTAGTTCATGTGATGTTAGACTAGTCCTAAGACTAAGCGCTCGGTCACACATGGCGCGGTGGCTGTGGCGCTCGGTCACGCGCGGTGGCTGTGGCGCTAAACAGGTGGGACGTGGGCCACAATATATCCCGGGCACTGCAGGGTGGGACTAGAGCACTGACATGATAAAGTGTAAAGACCTTGTTCTCATTCTTTATAAGATGACCAAGAAGATGAGACCCAAAGGAGCATGACCATTGCCGTCAGTATCCGCCCTGTACAACAAGAGGTAAGTCCCGCCCCCCGTGCCCTTATCTGTCCGTAGGGGCCACAACCATAACCATTGCTGGTCTCCTCTGCAGAACCTGCCCTGTGACTCCAAACCTCAAGATCCGGAGGAGACGGCCGATCCTAAACTCGGAGAGGAGACGCAGTGAGTGCCCATAAGTATAAAGAGTGATGTGACTCACAATTCTGTTTATCTCCAGTCACCACTAGGGGGAGCTCACTGCCTAGGGAATTATACAGGTCACTAATAGGTGTGCTCAGTGAGCTCCCTCTGCTGGCAGATGATGGAATGAGTTGTAAGCGTGCACATTATGTGTTCATACTGACTTATGGAGAGTTCTGCAGGCTTGGCATTGTCTGGTTTTCTTGGGTATGGTGTCCCTTTAAGAGCTGTCAGTGTAGACGGGCGCGGGACAGATCCTTGGCTTCACCGGTTGAATTAGTTGCTCTGGAGATGAAAAACAAAACAGTTGTGGAGAGAAGTCACCAGGCGAGATTGTGCAGGAGAGCCGGGGTGTAGTATACAGGCACATGTAGCGTGTGCGCCGTCTGTACATACATGACCGCACATACAGTACACAGGTGAGCTCTGACCTGTATCTGTCACTTTAAAGCCCAATTTTTACCAAAATGTGCAAATTTTTACCTTTTCTTCCAGGATTAGTGCGCCCCCTGTGTCTGCTGCTTGTAGCTCTCCCACCCCCCAGTCTGTCTCCAATGCTGCGACTTACCCCCCTCCTCCTGCCGCCCATCAGCCAGAACCCACCAATCCTGATGGAGGCCGAAATCCTCAGCCGAGCACCAGCTCCGAGGCCGTTCGCCAACTCCTCCAAGATGAGATGTTCAGACTCCTCCAGGTAGGAGCCTCTGGCTATGACTCTGCATGTGATTGGTCCCTGACTGAATGAAGTAGATCGCAGGGATCACTGGCGCCCCCTGAGGGGAGAGCTTATGGTAGATGCACATCAGGATCGGAGGGGCTTTAGGGGTCTACAAGGTGTAGCAGCTCCATTGGTTTAGGGGGTGATGAGGGTCAGAGCTCATGGACAAGGGGTACAGAACTGGCTGACTGCCCCCATCCTGCATCCATCTCTACTGACCGCGGACCGGAGATTCTTCTGTCTCTTGATAGCGGCCATTACTGTTAGGCAAGGGGGCGGCAGTATACTGTGTGGGGGCAGCAATGCACTATATGATGTGTGGGTGATCCAAGGGGGCATTATGTAGTGTGTGTGGGGGCATTAATGTGGTACTACACTATGTGTGGGGCCACCAAAGGGGTATTATACTGTTTTATAGCACTCAGGAGGCTTCACCATTGTGTTACACACAAGAGGGCGCTATTACTATATGGGTAAGATTAGGGGGGTCAGGGGGACTGGGTGGGGTTAGGGGGTGTCTTAACCTATGTAATACTGGACATGAGTAACCTGGTCTAGGCGGTGAGGGGACGCTCCATATTTAGAGATTTCTCCTCCGTTTCTTCCTCAGCTCCAGCAGATTAACTTCATGAGTCTGATGCAAGTCGTCGGCTCGTCTTTCGCGGCCATGCCGGCGCTGCAGCACATCTTGGAGCAAACGTCTCAGATTGGAAGGAATCCGGTGCTGAACCCTGCGGGTGAACGTTCAACACTGCAGGTCATCACCCCAACTCCAGCAGGAAACACAGCGGCGGTACCTGTGCCTGACACCCAGCAGGAGGCGGAGTCAGTGTGGGCAGAGGGCGGAGTCATCACTGCTGAGAAAACGGCCAAAAATGAGCAGAGTAACAAGGAGAATGTCCAGGTCTTCACTTCTTATATTACTGTATATGATTTACTCTTGTACTTGGCAGCCCTGTTGTGGGGGTCTGATTCATGAGCCATTGTAGTCTGCCCCTGTACAGATCAAGTATACAGCTGTGTACAGATAGGGACCCCTAGTGGTGGCTGGGGGCAGTAGTGGATATTATTATTTATGTCTGTCAGGCCATTGTCCCAGCTGGGTTCATATTATTATTATTATTATTATTATTATTATTATTATTATTATTATTTATTATTATTTATTATTATTTATTTATATAGCACCCTTAATTCCATGGTGCTGTACATTATTATATTAATCCCATGGTGCTGTACATTATTATATTAATTCCATGGTGCTGTACATTATTATATTAATTCCATGGTGCTGTACATTATTATATTAATCCCATGGTGCTGTACATTATTATCCTATTAATATTATAAATGTGAAAGTTTGTGGGTTTGGATGTTTGCATGTTCGGATGTTTGTTCCTCAATCACGGAAAAACCCGCTCGACCGATTTGGCTGAAAGTTTCCACAAACATAGTTAATACACCCGATTGCGCAATAGGCTACTTTTCGTCACAATAGTGCACATACGTTTGTGCCAGGACCCCCACAAAACCCAAACTCACACCACCATCTCTGCAATCTCACACACTTTGGACCATAGCAAGCCACAAAATTCATATTGCCCTCTGCAGCCTCGCCCCTAACCCCACACAATCACATATACATATACTTTACCACTTTGCCCCTCAACTTACCGATACTCCAGGAGGCGCTCTATAACGCTCCGGAGCAGCCATGTTTGCCGACCCCCACCGCTCTGACAATCCGCGACACCGCCCACCCATGTCAATACCCCTAGGAAGTCTAATAAATGCAAAAAAAAAAGTTTAAAAAAAGTTAAAAAAATATAAAAAAATAAATAAAAAGGATTAAAAATTCAAATCACCCCCCTTTCCCTAGAACACATATAAAAGTAGTTAAAAACTGTGAAACACATACATGTTAGGTATCCCCGCGTCCGAAATCACCCGCTCTACAAAGCTATACAAATATTTTTCCTGTTTGGTAAACGCCGTAACGGGAAAAATGGTCAAAAGTGCCAAACCACCATTTTTTCACTGTTTTGATTCTGATAAAAATTTGAATAAAAAGTGATCAAAGCAATAACATTTCCTGAAGATGGTAGAACTACAAAGTACACCCAACCCTGCAAAAAAAGACGCCCTATACATCCCCGTACACGCACGTATAAAAAAGTTACGCCTGTCGGAATATGGCGACTTTTCAAAAAATAATTTTTTAACACAGTTTTGGATTTTTTTTAAGGGGTCAAAATGTAAATAAAACCATATAAATTTGGTATCCCCGGAATCGTAACAAAACACAGAATACAGGGGACAGGTCATTTTGGTTGCACAGTGAACGCCGTAAAACCAAAGCCCGTAAGAAAGTCGCAGAAATGCATTTTTTCTTCAAATCCACCCCATTCTGAATTTTTTCCCTGCTTCCCAGTACATTATATAGAATAAATAATGGCGGCATCATGAAGAAAAATTTGTCCCAGGAAAAATTAAGACCTCATATGGCTCTGGGAGCAGAGAAATAAAAAAGTTATGGGGTTTAGAAGGAGGGGAGTCAAAAACGAAAATCAAAAAATGCCATCGACGGGAAAAGGGTTAACTTCAAATACTTCTGTCCCAAAGTCACTATGTAAAGTTTCTCACAACACCGTATATATAGCAGCTCTAATACAAATTACATCCAACACAAAAGTCTCACGTATTCTCTGAATTACAGCAACAACAAGATACAAAGTTACATTTCATATCCCATACCTTATACACAGTACCAAAACCTTACCCACGCCTGTATATACCCACTGCTACAATCACCGCAGACGAAGTCGCGGGTACCAGCTAGTATTACATACAATACACAGAATATACAGGTAGATATAATACTAAAAGTGATCGGCTGGCACAGTGGGGTAGAGGGCCCTGCCCACGAGGGCTTACAATCTATGAGGGAAGGGGGTAGAGACAGAAGGAGAGGGGGAGACTGTACAGATGGGGGTGCGGTGATAGTGTTATTGGGGGTTGTAGGCCTTCCTGAATAGGTGAGTCTTCAGGGCCTTCTTGAAGCCTGTGATTGTGGGGATCAGTCTTATGTGTCTTGGTAAGGAGTTCCAGAGTATGGGGGATGCACGGGAGAAATCTTGGAGACGGTTGTGTGAGGAGCAGATGAGGGCAGAGCGGAGTAGGAGGTCATTGGAGGATCTGAGGTTACGTGTGGGCAGGTAGCGGGAGATGAGGTCAGAGATATATGGAGGGGACAGGGTGTGGATGGCTTTGTATGTTAGCGTTAGTAGCTTGGACTCAATTCGCTGGGCTATAGGTAGCCAGTGGAGGGACTGGCAGAGGGGAGCGGCCGATGAAGATCGGGGGGAGAGGTGGATTAAGCGAGCAGCGCAGTATAAGGTGGACTGGAGGGGGGCGAGGGTGTTTGCTGGGAGTCCATGGAGAAGGGTGTTGCAGTAGTCTAAGCGGGAGATTATGAGGGCCTGGACGAGCATCTTGGTAGTGTCAGGGGTGAGGAAGGGGCAAATTCCGTGGATGTTCTTGAGCTGGAGGCGGCAGGAGGTGTTGAGGGTTTGAATGTGTGACTTGAAGGATAGGTTGGTGTCTAGGGTTACCCCAAGACATCGGGCCTGTGGGACAGGGGTAATTGTGGTTCCGTTGACTTTGATAGATGGGTCAGGTGGAGGAGCCATAGGGGGTGGGGAGAAGATGATAAACTCTGTTTTCTCCATGTTGAGTTTGAGAAAGCGGGAGGAGAGGAAGGAGGCTACGGCTGCTAAACAATCTGGAACTCTGGCCAGCAGGGAGGTAATGTCTGGTCCAGAGATGTATTGATGGCCCACCCATAGGAGAGACTGGAGATCTGGTGGAGATCTGGTGGAGATCCAGTAGTGCCCTCACATTGACACTGCCCTGAGTACAGAGGGACCATGGCTGCCAGTCTGTATCTTTGGGGTGGGATGACCTGGTTTTATCAGAATTGCTGCCCTGAGTATTTACAGAGGGACACTGACCACCAGGCTGTAGTTTTGGGGGCAGGGTGACCTACACACATGGTTATATCAGAATCGCTGCCCTGAGTAGTTACAGAGGAACCAGCCATAACTTTCCTAGCTGACTTAACTCTTTGCTGATCTTTCCTGTGCAGAAACTTCCAGAACTCCTTATCCCCCCGCACCAGGCAGATAAGACCTCAGCGAGGCCGGGATTATTCAGCATGGCTCCTCACCACGGCCTACCCCTAATAACGCCCCCATCAGGACCACCGAAGACCCCAACTCTCATCAGACCTCCAGCCATGAAGAACCAAAACGGATTCCCACTGCTGAAGCTGCAGCCGGAGCCCCAGTTCGTACCCATAAACGTGAGACCCCCGGTGAGAGAAGCGTGGGCACCCCTGAGGATGACGGCCCCTGTGCCCACCCCTCGAAACCAGCCTACAGGTGTGAGTGAGCCTAGCCCAGCACAGAGACCCCAGAGGTGGGCCGAACCCGTGACTGGACGACCTGCAGTGCTTCAGTCCAGTTCACACATGGCCGCTCATGAACAGAACAAGGCGGCAATGCGTCTACTCCACCTGCGCTCAGATCCAGTGCTCTATATCCCACCCCTCCCGAATCCCGGCATCAGAGCCCCCACATTATTACATCTCGCCAAAGACGTATCCAAGCTAACTTTGCTGAGAACTGACGTCTCGCAACAGCGACCGGTAAGTGACAGCTTTGTTTTTCTGACACGCAGCACCAGATCCTCTGCATAGACTTGTTTAATAATAATCAGCCTGCAGCCACCACTAGAGGGCGCTCAGGAGCTTACTGCATACATAGTAAGTGTACATAGAACTCAATGTAACAGTAAGCTCCTGAGCTCCCTCTGGTGGTGACTGCAGGCAGCAGACTCTGGTTGCCACCCAGCTTTCCCCTTCATTTCGGAAAACTTAGTCTTGGGATTCTTCGACTACAACATCTTAAAGGGTTTGCCCAGGACTAGGAAAAATAAAAGGATATAATTTTATTTTTTTTTTGTAGTAGAAACAGCGCCACTCCTGGTTGTGTCTGGTATTGCAGCCTGGTCCCATTCACTGTTGTGATAACAGACAAATCCCACGGACTGGGTTGGCAAATTTAATTTTATTTTTTATTCTTTAAATATTTTTCAGGCCGATGAGCGGAGACGAGATCCCGCCGTGACTGAAGAAAGTCGCCAGCGGATGAATGTGAACATCCCGCCCCCTTCCGAACATCTGGCCAAAGCGGAGGATAGTATCAAAAGGTGCAGACCCTCCTGAGAAAATTAGGTAGTGAGGTTTCTGTCCCCCTTCAGCGCCACCTAGGGGATAATGTGTCCTATCCTACAATACAGAGACAGCCTATTGATATAAATGGATAGCGTGTAATACCTCATCTCTCCTGCGGGAGTGCTGTAGGGAGATGAAATGCTTACAGCCAGGTTGCCCCACAGATCAGTTGATTGCTGAGGCTTACTGAGCATTTGTGGATCCAGCAGAGAGCCCCTTTAATGTTGCTTTTATTTTTCCTTAGGAAAAACAGACGCAGCTTGAAGGAAAAAAACGAGAAGAAGAAGGCGGCGTCTGTCACGTTCCGGCCAGAAGACTCCATCATTGCTCCTAACAATCTTGATGAGGTCACAAGGTCTGAGGTACGTGGCCCCCAAGTCTTTTTTGACAATCCGGCGGCCATTACATCGGAGGCTCCCACCTTCCCCATACTAAGAACAGCTGCTTACAGCGCCCCCTTCAGTCACTGCCATAGTATATTCCTGTAACTAAGAGATTTTTTTTTTTCTGTCTGACTCCAGATTGTTCATCACGACAAGCAGGATCTAAAAGAGGGGAGCGAATTTGTCATTCCACTTGGTAAGTGTCGCCCCCTCTCCATCTTTAAAAGAATTTTCCAGGCTTATTAATTGATGACCTATCAGTAGGATAGGGGCAAGTCCGACACCCGGGGCCCCCGCTGATCAGCTATCTGTTTGGGTACCTATTGTAGCTTCCTCACATAAAGCCAATCACAGCGCCTCCTATTGTATAGTGGCAGTGCTTGGTATTGCAGCTCAGTCTAGAATGGGACTAGGAGTTGTGACTGATGAATGTGACATCACATCTGAGCTGTAGAGCAGTGTAAAGAATGGGGGCAGATGGATTCCCGTCTTCTTTATTTCAGGCTCCTTTGACTCCATGTTGTCCCATCACATCCCGCACACTCCCGCCTCCTCTGCAGCAGAGTTACACCTTATGGCTTCTACTTGGAAGAGACCGCCGGATATTCGGGATGCCAGCACCAACACAGATCCTGGTAATACTTGGTGAAGCTCCAAGAAAGCTGGGTGACTCCTTGTCAGAAGGAAAGCCTCCATACTGGATGTCACCCCGCTCTCTGGTGGTCTATGGCCAGGCGGGGTGGGGGGCTGTATAGTGTAATTAAGATACAGTGGGGGTTGCATATAGGCCTGGAGTGTTATAGGACCGCTATACCGTACCGTTTAACCCTTTGTGTCGCCTCCCATATAATAATCTTTCCTCTCCCTTCCTGCTGTAGACTCACATAAGCCTCTTAAGGGCTCGGGGATGAAGCGTGAAGAGTTCCCTCGCTCTATGGCGGCTGCACACGTAGATCCCGGTATGTCCTCACATGTGTAGTAAGAATTAAAGGGGTCCTCCAGCAGTTATGGACTGACTATCTGTCCTTAGGATAGGTCATTGATATTGGGTGAGCTGGGGGCTGATGGAATGGGACTGAGCTGCACACAGGTCATGTGACCAATGAACGTGACCTCACTAGCCTGTGGTGGTCACCCAATCTTGGCCCCCCTGCGGACCAGATACTGATGACCCATCCTAAGGACAGGTCATCAATATGGAACTAGTGGAAAATCCCTTTAAGTGCATTTCAGACGAGGTCCCATTCATGTTTACTTGTGTTTGGCCTCACCCACATGTCATTGATGCCGGTATCCAGCAGAGGGCGTTTTGCAAACATTTGAGATAGAGCCACTTACCTGTGAGGTTGGTGCGCGGGCATTAAAGGGGTTGTCCTGGACAATGATGTTAGGTCAGTGACATCACGTCCATTGATCTCATGGCCATTCTATAGCTCTGTCCCATTCAAGTGAATGGGGCTGAGCTGCAACATCAAGCACGGCCTTGTAATAAAGGCCGCAGCAATCCATAGAATAGTCCCAGAAAGCTCCTGTAATGGCTGCTCATCCCCTCTTGTGTATTAGAGGGGCGGTGGCAGGGCCTAGACCCCCTGTTCATAGTTGAGACGCCCCCTAGTGATGCTGGAAAATGGGGGAATATTCAGCTAAATGTACGAACTGCTTTGTATTCACATTCTGTATTCTCCTCTTCATACAGAAGTGCTGCCCCCTGGTGTACAAGAGCAGAGGCCTCCAGAGTTATTCTTAAATCTGCAGTACCCGGATGAAGTAGAAGAACCGCTCAGTCATGTAAGATGTAAAAAAAAAAAAAAATAAAAAATACTGCATTTTATTTTTGATATTCCCCAGAAACAGCGCCACGCTTATCCTTAGGCTCGGTCTGGTATTGCAGCTCTCTGGATCTGTGGCCGGGCATCAATGGTTACCCCCAAATTCTGCAAATGTTTCCATGTAGATTATAAGGTCCTGTCCTGGGTTAGAATATGGAAGGCCTTCCCTTTATATAGTCCATCAGTATCAGATCTATCAGGGTCCGACTCCAAGGGCCCTGGTGGTGCAGTGGGATGTGTGTGTGATCGCCGGCTCCTGTGGGATTATAAGATGATTGGCGCCAGTTCACATTACTTCCTCTCGTTGCTGCAGTTTGGGTATCACATCGATGAGGAGGAATCCCCGGACTCCGCCGCTCAGGATCTTCCATCTGCTGCAGAACTTCATCTCATGGCGGCGTCTGTAACCAACGTGCCGAGTCCTGAGGACTTACAACGTGGAGGTAACAACAGTCACATGGACAGAAGCTGGTATGGACTAATGTGTCTCACAGCTGAGGGTTTGCTACAATTGTATCCAGTCTAGACAACGCTCTGTGAGCTCAGCAGCCTGGACTGCAGACTGATACATTGTATCCAGTCTAGACAATGCTCTGTGAGCTGCACAGCCTGGACTGCAGACTGATATATTGTATTCAGTCTAGACAATGCTCTGTGAGCTCAACAGCCTGGACTCCAGAGTGATACATTGTATCCAGTCTAGACAATGCTCTGTGAGCTGCACAGCCTGGACTGCAGACTGATATATTGTATTCAGTCTAGACAATGCTCTGTGAGCTCAACAGCCTGGACTCCAGAGTGATACATTGTATCCAGTCTAGACAATGCTCTGTGAGCTGCACAGCCTGGACTGCAGACTGATATATTGTATCCAGTCTAGACAATGCTCTGTGAGCTCAACAGCCTAGGCTCCACACTGATACATTGTAACAAATCAGCAGAGAGTTTTGTGCAGGTGCCCATCCCCCATATTTCCTGTGACATGTCTTCCCACCAGACATACAGGAGAGGCTACAATCTGAGGCCTGGGCCCCCCTCGCGGTGATGGACAGGGTCACACATGCAGATCAGAGGTCTGCCCCTAGAATGTGGACCCCCCGAGTCCGGAGCAATGAGGCCGTGTCCAGACTCCAGGAGATGGACGCCCAGCTACAGGCGCTGCAGAACATGGCCGACGGCATGGAGCAGGACTTTGCCAACACCAAAATGGTAAGCCATAAAGAGTGTCTGGGGTGATATTTAGCTGGCTGCGTGTCTCCCCCTGCAGGGACAATGTAGTATTACAGGGTGGCAAGGCAGAGATGAGTATGACATGGTCGGCCCGTGTCCACCACAGCTAAGCCCACTGATTCTTAGCCGCTCTCCTGAGCCTCATCCTCTGACGCTCATGTATACCGTACCAGTACATCGTGCAGACATATTGTCAGGGTGTCACTTGCTCCTCCGTGTCTGTCGCCCCTGTGATCTTCTGGATTCTTTGCATTACAGTTGGTGAACACATTAGAGATCCTGACCTCTGCGGTACAGCCGGGGCCCGAAGACGTCCCCTCTAGAGGAGCCAGAGCCCCGCAGACAGGTACATAGACCCTTACACCTGGTATATATTATAGCGGGATATGCCATGTGCACGCCTCTGCTTCCTGCATTCGCTGAGTGGTTGTATATTTTAGCGTTGCCGGTAAGTGACCTACAATTAGAAGACCTGACCGAGGAAGAGGAATACAACCTAACAAGCCCTATGGGTATCGGCTCGCCTGAGCGCCCCCTGGAGGCCCCAATATCCTCTAGAGGTGACAGAGACCACCGCGCAGGTACGTGGGTCACATGGTACATCAATATATTATGTGAGACCTGGAATCTCGCAGCCTGCTGCTTTCCTTACTCTTGCCCCTGCTGTTACACACTTGTTATGGCGCCCCCTGCTGTTACCTACTTGTTATGATACCCGATGGTGCACTCTGCTGTCTTCACAATGAATTCTTGAGGTGACATTTTGGCCGCATCCTTCAGGGGTTAATCACAAGTGAGAACAGATCCTGTTACAAAGAGAAAAGAGACGCTTCTTAAGGAAATATTTTGGCAGGTTTCCCTTCCCTTTGTATTAGTTGCTGTTGCCATGTACGGGATAGCGGATGCTGACCCCAGGCACGGTGAGGGTGCATATATATATATATATATATATATATATATATATATATATATACGCTGATCCTCCATTGTCAGCGTCACCTTACATAACCCGGTACGAGGCGTCCGTGGGGTTGTCGCGTTCCCAGTTGTCTCTCGGGTTACCCAGTAAGCAGAGCCCTGGGAATAGTCGCCGGATCACTGCGCCCGCTCATGTAACGTCTCTTCTCATTTCAGCTGACGGACGGGAGAAGAACATGGATGAGAGGTGAGGACGGAGAGTCCGTGACCCCTGTAATGTTATGCACGGCTTCTATCTGCAGCATGGACGTCCCCAATATCGGGCGAGTGCGGAGACGTCCCCTCTTGTGAGCGCCTGTAATGTGCGCGTTTTGCTCTTCTTCCCGGCAGGATTTTGCAGGACGCTCTGCAGATGACCGGCCTCAGCGACATTGCTGACATCCTGGGCGATCTCCTGGCTGGAGGGGTCTCGGTGTCTGATCTGGGGCTGACGCCCGCCCAGGTGGATAAGATATCCAGGTATGACGGTGTCGGCCTAATGTCTCCTGTCACTGTCGCTTAATGCTCAAACCTACAAATCCTTTTTGTCCTCACAGGACGAGGGCCCGGGGGACGTCAACGAGGAGTCCGAGAGAGCGGGCCGAGCTACTGCGCTGGATGAGGAAGAAGCAGAGGGAGCGCCTGGCCGAAACCCGGAGGAGACTGCAGGAGCTGCGGGAGAAGGAGCACAACCCCTTCCAGATGCAGCCGGACGCGGTATGGGCTTTATTCACTCCGCTGACGGCAGACATCAATATCTTTAACCCCTTAGTGGCTGGTCTCTTTTGAGCCTTAATGGCCAGGACCGGTCACTACTGACAGCGCCATCTACAGGGTGAAATCCCCAGGACTGGAGGTTCTCTGATCCGGGGCAATAGGAGCAGGTATATCGCTGGGCACGGCGTAGAAAGTCACTAATGGGTTAAACTGCAGGCTGCCATCCCCGGTCTGTAGGGTTTTCTGCATCCTGAGTGTAAATGATTCATTAAGAGCTTGTTCACACTGACACAGGAGAACGGCAGCTATCCGCACCAGGAGCCGCCCTGCACCTTACCGGCAGAGATGTGCAGATAATTCCTGGTGTCATGGCGGCCGGAGGTGAGGAGCGGCCACTGTCTACAGGGGAGTCAGCTAGAGGCGTAGGTAGCGGCTGGATAAGGGGTGACAGTGGGGTCTGGCTCACCGGGGACCCCCATAACTGAGTGACTGTAAGTGCATGGCCACAGCTGTATCCCTGATCAGCGGCGCTGGTGACACTTATCACTCCCATCACCTGACCTGTACAGGAGCGGGCGGCCATTACTAGAGACCCCAGAGTCCCATTGTGCGCCGTGTCGTCCACTCTGTAGCCCGTCAGATAACGTTACACAACAGTCACCCGAGTTTTCCTCCTTTATAGAACACATCAAAGGCAATCCGGGAAATGCAGCAAGTGAAGAACGAGAGAGATCGGTAAGTCCGAGCCGCCGACTACAGAAGGTGCAATAGTCTGCAGTAATGTAGCAGGTACAATAGTCTACAGGTATAAAAGTAATCCTGAAGGTGTAATAGTCTGCAGGTGTGAAGGTAATCCTGAAGGTGCAATAGTCTGCAGGTGTGAAGGTAATCCTGAAGGTGCAATAGTCTGTAGGTGTGAAGGTAATCCTGAAGGTGCAATAGTCTGCAGGTGTGAAGGTAATCCTGAAGGTGCAATAGTCTGTAGGTGTGAAGGTAATCCTGAAGGTGCAATAGTCTGCAGGCATGAAAGTAATCCTGAAGGTGCAATAGTCTGTAGGTGTGAAGGTAATCCTGAAGGTGCAATAGTCTGCAGGCATGAAAGTAATCCTGAAGGTGCAATAGTCTGTAGGTGTGAAGGTAATCCTAAAGGTGCAATAGTCTGCAGGCATGAAAGTAATCCAAAAGGTGCAATAGTCTGCAGGTGTGAAAGTAATGTTGACAGTGCAATAGTCTGCAGGCATGAAAGTAATCCTGAAGGTGCAATAGTCCACAGGCGTGAAAGTAATCCGGAAGGTGCAATAGTCTGCAGGTGTGAAGGTAATCCAGAAGATTTAATAGTCTGCAGGTGTGAAGGTAATCCTGTAGGTGTAATAGTCTGCAGTAGTGAAGGTACTCCTGAAAGTGCAATGTCCTGCAGGCGTGAAAGTAATGCAGTGAGCATAATGGTCTGCAGGTGTGATTGTATAGCAGCTGATAATGGACATGGCGCCCCCTGCAGTGAATACTCCGGTATTACCAGCTCGTCTCCTCCTCTTGTAGGTCTCTGCTGTCGGAGCATCACAGTCATCGGGTGTCGGCTGCTTTCGGCCTCATGCAGGAAATGTTGTCAGAATCCAAGCAGATGATTCCCTCTACAAGTTCCCAGCCCAGCACCTCTCGAGCCTCAGTCTCCAAGCTCCAGACCTCAAAGTCATCTGCAAAAGGGTAAATGACGTTGCAGATTTGCACCTCCTGCAGCCATAGGGTCACATGATGGGTAAAGATGGGGCCTGTGACGTCACCGCCAAGTACTACAGGGCCCAGAAGACATGAGGTACACGAGGAGCCATGACAGTGAGGGGCGATCACCTACAGGGCTGCAGCGCCCCTACTGAAACCAGTGGGATTGGTGCTATTGGGTGACTGTTAGCGAGGGGTTAACGCAGTACGGATTCCTTGATGTTTGATGTCCCTTGTTATTCCAGAGCTCGCGGTGCCGTGCGCAGTTATTCTGCCAACCAAGAGAGGCGTCGTTCATTGTCCAGAGGTGGAACGTCACAGCCGAGGGCCACGTCTACCCCTGTACGGACACAGATGAGGGGTAAGAACGTATCCATATGTATCTGTACAGTGTGTCATGGTGGGAGTGCGGGGGATGGGACTGGGCACTATGTACCCCTTGGATCTGGGGTAAGTAGCGCTAAGGGTACAGGATAGTACCTGTATCTGTAGTCACACCGGCAGTGTATACGGGATAGTGTACGGTATATAGACTGCGCCTCTCCTGTCTGTAGTCACACCGGCAGAGTATACGGGATAGTGTACGGTATATAGACTGCGCCTCTCCTGTCTGTAGTCACACCGGCAGAGTATACGGGATAGTGTACGGTATATAGACTGCGCCTCTCCTGTCTGTAGTCACACCGGCAGTGTATACGGGATAGTGTACGGTATATAGACTGCGCCTCTCCTGTCTGTAGTCACACCGGCAGAGTATACGGGATAGTGTACGGTATATAGACTGCGCCTCTCCTGTCTGTAGTCACACCGGCAGTGTATACGGGATAGTCCATGATGTTCTTCTGGTTCTTGTCCTGCAGGAACAGCAACGTTTGTGCTTCCGAAGAGCAACTGGGATCCCAAAATCAGGAGTTGCAGCGCGCCCAGCTACTCCGTCCATAGGCAGTACGGTAAGGGACTAAAGGGTACGAGCGAGGAGCAGAGAGGGGAAAATCACGCGGAGGGGGCGTGCAGACTGCTGCTCTATGTAACACTGGACACAGCCCAGTGCGCGGCGCTATACAGACAGATTCTCCTATTGTGTGTGAATGGGGTTTTGTTTCTCGTAACCGTGTCAAATAAATCTCTGTCTAGATCCAACCCTGCCCGGTGACCGACTGTCCCAAATCACACGGCGGGGAATGCTGACAGCAAGGAACAGGTTAAATGTGCAAAGCAAAAACACAAAACCCATTCTGAAATCCACAACAAAGCAAATGTCTAGACAAGGTAAGGGTTAATAAATAATGTATGTACACAGTGACTGCACCAGCAGAATAGTGAGCGCAGCTCTGGAGTATAACGCAGGATAAGTAATGTAATGTATGTACACAGTGACTGCACCAGCAGAATAGTGAGCGCAGCTCTGGAGTATAACGCAGGATAAGTAATGTAATGTATGTACACAGTGACTGCACCAGCAGAATAGTGAGCGCAGCTCTGGAGTATAACGCAGGATAAGTAATGTAATGTATGTACACAGTGACTGCACCAGCAGAATAGTGAGCGCAGCTCTGGAGTATAACGCAGGATAAGTAATGTAATGCATGTACACAGTGACTGCACCAGCAGAATAGTGAGCGCAGCTCTGGAGTATAACGCAGGATAAGTAATGTAATGCATGTACACAGTGACTGCACCAGCAGAATAGTGAGCGCAGCTCTGGAGTATAACGCAGGATAAGTAATGTAATGCATGTACACAGTGACTGCACCAGCAGAATAGTGAGCGCAGCTCTGGAGTATAACGCAGGATAAGTAATGTAATGCATGTACACAGTGACTGCACCAGCAGAATAGTGAGCGCAGCTCTGGAGTATAACGCAGGATAAGTAATGTAATGCATGTACACAGTGACTGCACCAGCAGAATAGTGAGCGCAGCTCTGGAGTATAACGCAGGGTAAGTAATGTAATGCATGTACACAGTGACTGCACCAGCAGAATAGTGAGCGCAGCTCTGGAGTATAACGCAGGGTAAGTAATGTAATGCATGTACACAGTGACTGCACCAGCAGAATAGTGAGCGCAGCTCTGGAGTATAACGCAGGGTAAGTAATGTAATGCATGTACACAGTGACTGCACCAGCAGAATAGTGAGCGCAGCTCTGGAGTATAACGCAGGGTAAGTAATGTAATGCATGTACACAGTGACTGCACCAGCAGAATAGTGAGCGCAGCTCTGGAGTATAACACAGGGTAAGTAATGTAATGCATGTACACAGTGACTGCACCAGCAGAATAGTGAGCGCAGCTCTGGAGTATAACACAGGGTAAGTAATGTAATGCATGTACACAGTGACTGCACCAGCAGAATAGTGAGCGCAGCTCTGGAGTATAATACAGGGGTAATTCTGTGTAATATTTCTAGTTCTATTTCTGGATTATTTTCTACAATCGGTTTTGTTGTTCCCCGGACAGATAGGAGTAGTAGTCCGCTGTCACAGTTTGGAGAATTGCAGCCAGAAGACGACTATGAGAGGGACATTGTGAGTCCTTGGGAAATCCCTCATGAGATCAACAGGATATTGAACAGCCGCAGAAACTCCATCCTCTCCCAGGTACAAAACATGTGACTACCTGTAATATCATCAGTCACCAACAGGTGGAGGAAGAGCCTCAAGCAATTATAAATGAGCACTAGAAGTAGTGAAGGGGCCACAGTTCTGGTACCTGAGGGGGCCCACAAGACCCTCTACAACATATGAAGACAGCAGTCTGGTCATCCTGACATAGGCGCCAACTGCAGGCTGCTCTGGGAACTGCAGACATATAGATGACAGAACATACACTGCGGCATTAGGACCAGGCTGATCCTACAACAGATTAGATTTCGTGGATGCTTTTGCTTTGTCACCACCCACCCCATATCCTGATATTTAAATACACTTTGTGTCACCTGTAGAGCAGGCAGCGCCCCCTGTGGTTAAGTTATATTATCCTGTAACATTGCTCTGCTTCGGTTTCTCTAGGACTGACTCTCCCTCTTCTGTTTTTACTCTGCATAGGGGTCTTTTATTAATGGAGGACCAGATTCCCAAAACCACAACCTGGACAATTCATCAGAGAGCACCGGAAGTATCCTGAGCAAGCTGGACTGGAAGGCCATAGAGGACATGGTGGCCAGTGTCGGCAGTACCGAGACGTAGCCGTGACAGGAGGAGGGTTAGAGGGACGTTCCAGATAAAACCAGTGCATTGTTATATGTCTTGGGCAGGGCCCAAATATGACGTAGTCAGACACCGCCCCCCACCCCCACAAAGTGCAGCACAATTACTAGGAGACTGGCGTACTGTGCAGCGCGAGGTTTTATAAAGTCCATGAAATGTTTTATTTTTCTAAAGATTTTTCTATTAATTTATATTTTGTGTTTTTAGAAAGTGATTTTATTACGATGTTACATAAAGAATAAAATCAGACGTGTACAGGGGAATTCTGTCTGGTTCTTATTTATTGATTTTTTTCTTTTTTTCTTTTAATAGTTTTGTCACTTCTGCAACCCCCAAATAGAATCACCGAAAGGTTTACTGCACATGAGTATATACGTAAAGACTTGATACAAGGTGTCCTAACAGATCTTCTGCTGCTGATAATCACGATGTATCTGCGTTTCTCTTTCACTTTATGGATGTATACCAGGGATCCTCAAACTTTTTAAACAGGGCGCTAGGTCACTGTCCCTCAGACCATTGGAGGGCCAAAATATTAAACTATGAACAAATTCCTCCCCACACAGTATTAAATGCTCCACAGTGGGCCTCCCACAGGATCCATCTAGAGATGAAAGCCTTGGAAGAAGGCAGGCCCTTGCAAGAGTCCTCGGGGAGCGCAAACAAGGCTTCTAAGTAACAGGATCAGTAAGAGACAAGTAGACCCGAATCGCCCGGACAACATCCAGGCAGTGAAGGGAACGCTCACGAGGATGCTTGGGATCAGGACAAAAGGATGGCAAGACTATGTCCTCATTAATGTGAAAGGAGGAAACCACCTTAGGCAGAAAAGTTGGTGGTGGATGAAGGACAACTTTGCCTCTGTAGAGAATTAGAAAGGGGGACAACAAGCTCGGAGACCCTGTGAATGGAGGTAATGGCCACCAGGAAAGCAACCTTCCAGGACAGAAGGCGAAGAGAAATCTCCCTCAGGGGCTCTAAAGGTAGAACCTGAAGCATCTCAAGGATAAGGTTAAGATCCCATGGATCCACAGGAGGCCGATAAGGGGGAACGCAGTGTGGCACACCCTGGAGGAAGGTCTTCACCTGAGGGTGGAAGGCCAGAGTCTTCTGAAAGAGGATAGAAATGGCAGAAACCTGACCCTCAAGAGAAGAAAGACCAAGACCTGGGTCTATACTAAACTGAAGGAAAGTAGGACCCAGGGAAGAGAGAAGGAGAGCGGATGATAATTGTTACTCTCACACCAGTGGACGTAAGCCTTCCACGTGCGATGGTAGATCTTGGCCAACTGGGGATTTACAGGCCTTAAGCATGGTTTGGACAACAGGTTCTGAAAGCCTGCAGTGCTTTAGATCCTCAGCTTCAACAGCCACGTCGTTAAATGCAGCTGTAATAGCAGCCCTTGTTATAGAAGGACCACCCGCAAGAGAAAAGGCCAAGGAGCGTCTGCCAGCAGGAACATGAGATCCGTGTAGCAGGCGTGGAGAGGCCAATCTGGAGCTACCAACATGGCTGGAATACCCTCAGTATTGAGTTTCTTGAGGACCTGAGGAGAAAGGGGAAGAGGAGGAAACAGGTACAGGAGGCGAAGTCCGACCAGGGAATCATGAGATTGTCGGCTTGTGAGCTTTTGAGGGTCCTGGGACCTGGCCACATGGAGGGGGACCTTATGGTTCATGCAGGAGGTGAAGAGGACAATGTCAGGCGGACCCCACCGGGAGCATAGCTTGAGGACGACTTCTTGATGAAGAGACTACTCGCCTGGATCGAGTATCTCTTGGGTTAGGTAGTCTGCTGCCCAGCTGTCCACGCCTGGAATGTAGACTGTCAAAAGAGCTGGAAGAGTGAAGCTCTGCCCACAACGTGAGAAGCCTTCAGAAAGACCACATGACTACTGGTGCCGCCCTGGTGGTTCAGGAAAGTAACCGCAGTGAAGTTGTTGGTCTGGACTCGGACTGGACGCCCCTGGAGGAGGGAGGTCCAATGAGACATGGCCAGGAAGATAGCCCTCAGTTCCAGCAGGTTGATCTAGAGGGAAGATTCCACTGCAGACCACAGGCCCTGGACAGTCAAGACACCGAAGACTGCTCCCCAGCTGGAAAGGCTGGCATGAGTTGTGATCATGTGAAAATCTTCCATCTGGGAGGGAGGAGAACTCTATGGAGTAGCCAGTCGACAACACCTTCTGGACCCAGGCGTCATTGAAGTTGGCAAGCCAAGTCTCCTGAAAGGATAGCAGACGTCCCTCCCCGAGAGGCTGAGGAGGGATTTGCAGCAGAAGGCCTGGAGGACTTGAGGAGAGACTGCCAGGCAGGTCTGGGCATGATAGAGAGCTTCTTGGAGCAGGAGTCCCGAGGAGACTGCCCGCCGGAGCAAGAGTTAGAGCCCCGAAAGGAGCGGAAGCGCTGGTAACCGCTGAAGATAATGTCTAGCGCTTGGAATGCCTTTGGGGGAGAAGAGAACTTTTATCCCTGAGGCCTCACAGATAAGTTTCTCTAAGCCTTTGCCAAAAAGCTGGCCCTGTTCATCCCGGAAAAAGGGAAGAGCAACAACTGCCTTCTTGGAGGCAGCCTCAGCATTCCACTAACTAATCCAGACGGTACAACGTATAGCTACAGCGTTGGCAGCTGTCTTGGCAGAACGGTGAGCCTCTTGAAGGGAGGTATCACACAGGTACTTGGTAGCATGCAGAATCTGAGTGACAAGCAGCTGGTTGTCTTGAAGAGATGCTTTATCAGAGAGGCCTGCCTGGAGCCATTTGGCCTAGGAAATGCAAACCTTGTTGACCCAAGGGGCAGCAAAGGAAGGGCGCAGAGAAGAGCCAGCCGCAGAGAATGCCGCCTTGGTGAGAGAATCCATCTTCTTATCTGAGGAATCACTGAGAAAGGTGAAGTCCAGAGGCGGCATAGTAGCCTTGGAGCACCTAGCTATCGCAGGGTCACCTGTGCAAGGCTCTGCCCACTTGGAGACACACTGCTCTAGGAAGGGAAAAAGAATGTTCGACTTCCAAGTAGAAGAAAGAGGACGGTCTAGGTGAAGCCATTTTTTCTTCAAGATATCGTCAAATGCTCTGTGATTGGGAAAGAGCAGAGGGGGTGACAGCTGCAGCAGAAGGAGATGTCCTCAGAGATCTGAAGAGTGTCTCGGACTGCACGGATGAGCTCCTGCGTAGCAGCAGATATAGATGTGCCTGGATGATGCTCCACGTCAGAGACCTCCCCAGGAGAAACTGAACAAGCGGGGGAGACAGAGTTCCACCTGTCGGAAGGAGCCGTGAGCTGAGCCCCTATCTGGGAATTGCCCAGGAGTAGGGCTGGAAGACCACAACCTGTAGGAAGACTTCCTGATCCTCTTGCAGGGACGGCTTCTGAAGCTAGAACGGGATGAGGGCGCCTGAAGGGTTCCCTAGAAGACGCTGAATGAGGGGCAATCTGATAAGGCAGCCGTTCCAAAGTTTCCACCACAGACTGGGCAGGTTACCAATGGCCTGGGTAAGGGAGACCGACCAATCTGGGAAAGGATGAACCAGAGAGGGGTCAGGGGGCTCCTGGGCTGTCAGAGATTTGCAGAAAGAGCAGATAGGCTCAGAATGTTCACATGGTAACTTTTTTTTTTTTTACCATGCAGAGCTAGAGGGGGACAATCCAGGGCAGCTCCCCGACCAATGAGAAGGGCTAGGAGTGGCCAGAAAACCAGGGGAGGCCAGCCTAGTTGCCAAAGAAACCTGGGCCTCGCGTAGAAATCACAGTTGGCAGGGCAACACTGCCAACGGCGAAACTGACAGGACCCACGATGGTGAAGGAAAGTAAATAGAGACCCAGGTGGGGCCCAGGGCGCCAAAAGTCCCATGGAGCTTATCCACATAAGGAGGCCCCTGCAAGGAG